>NC_069137.1:22168825-22376325 GCF_026914265.1 Mya arenaria
TGGAAAAACCTGTGAAATTTCTGCTTATCGATGGAGATTGATACTTAAGATAAAAGATAATATAAGGAAAACTGGAAGTTCCTGTTTATGTAAGGACATTAGATGAATTATTTGTTTCTTAAAGATTTACAATTGCGGTACTAATTAAGGTGTTATATAAGTTTGACACGTTTTACAACCTTTAGCACAGTGGTCGAAATTAACACATGCACGCGAGCGCACTCCAAAAATGTCTTCCAGGCTTGCTCAAATTCTGAATTTTATACAACTATTGCAGGGATTGTTAACAAATTTCAGGTGCCAAGCAATGTTATAAGAATTCAGGCTTGTTCATCCAAAAGTCTTAATTTCAATGACTGCTTGATGCAAAATTTGCCGTTAATTGATGCACTGCTTTAGTTCTAAAATGAAACATTTTTTTAATCAGTTGTTATATCGCACCAATTATGAATACATTGACTGCTACAATATTGGGCCGATTGTTCAGGACGTTGTCAAAGTTAGCAATGTTGTTAACAGGATCATTGTTAACTTTCAAATCTTAAATACTCTGAAAGTTATATCGGCACACATGTGATCAATAAGGCACTAACTTATATGGCTATTGACAACTGACTTGTTTAACTTAAATTGTATCAGCACATCATAAAATGTTTAACCTTTAAAGCTGCACTCTCACAGATTGAACGTTTTAACAACTTTTTTATTTTTTTGTCTTGGAACGAGCCATTTTTTGCGAAAATCCATGGAAACCAGCTGACAAAAACTTATATTTAAGTTCAAAAATTGATGTTTTATGCATTTTTCTTAAACTGTTAGTAATGGTTTAAACCATAAAACATTAATTTTCGAACGGAAATATGAAAATCTACGATCTGATTTTTTGTCAGCAATGATATATCATTGGTTTGCAGATATTTACGCAAAAATTTGCTCTTTCCAAGACAATAAATAAAAAAGTTGTAAAAATGGTGAATCTGTGAGAGTGCAGCTTTAAAAGTTAACAACAATGACGTTAACAATATTGTTAACTTAAACAAAATTGTGACCTGATATTTTTCCATTTTGGGTCACTTATCTTTATATTGTACTAAAATGGCGTCTATTTGTGGAATCTCCATATAGCCAGTCACCTACTAACCCTGTAACTTATAACATTTATTTGCCCAATGGTGTCCTTGAATGCGGATGATAAGCAAAGGATTTAATAGTATATTATTCCTTGGCCTTGGAGATTCATCAGCTATTCTGATCCCTGATAACCATCATAATTACTAGAAGGTAGCTATTTAACTGATTTTTCATATTTTTTTCAGATCTGGTGATAAACATGCAACTGGGAACATCTTGGGAAGTGTTTCCATGGTAACCAAAGACTGTAAAAACCAGAGATTTACACTGCTTTAACCTGGAAAAAGGGGCCTGTCTTGGGATTTAAGGTAAGTTTAAAGTAGAAATTGATACTTCCATAAATTTTCACTTAATTCTTAGTAAATATTATCAAAAAGTTGAAGTGGTTTCCATGGTTACCAATCACTGAAAAAAACAGAGAAAAAACTGTTTAACCTATAAAAACAAATACTGCACAGGGATTTAGGTGAATTTACATATCTGTTTTTGTTTAGTTTTTCACTGATTTCTAAAAGGCACCTGCACCAGGATTTTATGTACAGTATGTTCAATTTATAAAATAAAATCAAGTTCTCTGAATTATCATATGTTAACCTTGTTCCAATGATATATTGTTCAAGTTTAAATTTCCGAAAAATGAAAACATTGGGATTTTTTAAGGGTGTGGGTCAGGTCTAGTGATATATAGGTGTCTGCCTCTCAACAAAGAGGTTGTGGGTTTGAGCCTCCTTTTTATGGTCTCTAAAAATGGAGCAAATACTCGAGCATGATTTTATAAGCAGTTGGCTGTTCGTCAAAATTGAGCAAGAGAAATTAGTTTAAACTAAGTTACATTGTAGTTGTATTAAATTCATCATATAAGACTTTATATTTTATTTAAAGTAGAAAATCTTTTTAACAAATCAAATGAATGTAATGAAATTGGTTCCGACAATGTCGGAATCGGTCCAGTCCGGTAAATTGCTGGGTTTTTAGAAGCCCTGTTTTGACACATTGTGCGAATTAACTTAGCATTTTAAGTATTTGATGCACTGTATGATCATGGGTTTAATTTCACCCAAATTGGACAAGTGAATGTCAAATTGAATGTAACATCTAAAGCCTTGCCATTTGTGCGACTTCCCACATTAAAAGAAACTTACTACAGTAATTAGTAATTTGGCATATACTTTGTTTTAGGCCTACAAAAAAAATACATTTGGTTCGGGTAACCCGATCCTACCTACCAGTTTTATAGTCAATTTGAAAAAAAAAAATGAAAAACTAAAAAAAAACAAAAAAATGAAAGAAAAAAAACTAAATAAACCTTAAATGCTTATACAGAAGATAACTTTAACACTATTCTCCAATGTTGAAAATAACATTCTTATATAAAGCCTACCTATCCTACCTATTTTTGAAAAGGATGTTACCCTAACCAAACAATTTATTTTTTTAGGCCTTATCATCATAAACGAACTACGTACCCGGTACTAAAAAAGCAGGCTCTTACACCAGCAATGCATCCATAGATTTTGAGTTTGCATTGATTTTACATCATCTGACAAATCAAACTACAGCTTTCAAATGAAGCTCACAAGACCAGGGCAGTTACAGACAAATATCTTTGAAAGTGCTGAAAACTTACTGTTCAGAATTGCTTCTTGACGTGCACAAACTGACTGCCTTTTGGTGGAAAATTTTAATGACATTGTGAACATGATTTTATTTTTAAGTCCACTTACGAATAGAAGTGATGTTTCGATCTATGTATACTTTCAAGATAACGGACAGGAAACTGCTTCATTTTGTTGATAAGGAGAACTTTCCTGTAAGTTGTAAACCGGTGCATTTCAATAAGGAAAATATTTCCATCACAAAATCCGGTTTTAAAGGGACAAACACACAGATATGTTGGCAAGAAATTTTCTAGGCTTTTTTTAACATTAAGTTAGCCAAAAACTTTCTGTGAAGTGCTGAAAACCTACTGATCAAAACTGCTTCTGGGTGGGTACAAATGTGTCTGTTGGTGGAAAATGACAATGTGAACATGATTTTATTGACTGATTGCATGATAAGTACATTTTGCTATTATTATTATTCAATATTTCCATCACAAAATTCATTTTTAAAGGGACAAACACACAGATATGTTGGGAACTATTTTTCCTATGTTGGGAACTATTTGTTGGGAACTATTTTTCCTATGTTGGGAACTATTTGTTGGGAACTATTTTTCCTATGTTGGGAACTATTTGTTGGGAACTATTTTTCCTATGTTGGGAACTATTTTTCCAAACTTTGTTTTAATTGAGTTATTTTCTTACTTTTGACGAATACTCAATTCAAAACACAATTTTGTCAATCTAAGCCAAAAACAATTCAATTTTAATAGCGTTATTTTAACGGTTTTCTGCCAAATAAATCAATTTTTATGTCACATTTTGAAATATTAACAATAGCGCTCTAAATTGAATTTTTGACAATGTGTTATCATTGAAACAATTATTTTGTTTACATTTCACACTCAAATAATGATTTCAATGTCTGACAATTTATAATGGGATTAAGTCCCTTTAACCAATAAAAAAAATGTTGATCAGTTCGTAAGGAAAATATTTTTTACTATCAAACTGATAAGTTTCTCTATCCACACTGATAGGTAAGACACTACTATTTAATTTCCCTTAATGTTCAATGCAAACAGGCAATGAACTCTTCAGATTGGAAAAAAATGCCTTTTCAAAGGTTTCACATGCTGTCAAAACCTGTAGACTCGATATCGCTTGGCTCAATTTCCTCGTTGGCTCGAACTGGATGTTAGGACCAATTTTGTTTTACTAATTGTAAGCATTCTCGCTTGGCTCGATATTCACGTGGGTCGAAGTTTTTTTGGCCGGTACCTGGGATATCGAGCTAACAGGTTTTGACTGTATATGACAACCATATTTTTCCTTAAAATTCAGTTAAAACCCAATTTATTTAAACAATTAAAAAGGTATGTCACATGTTTCTTCTAAGAAATTTTCCTCACTTTGAAGTTTAGCGCTTTCTGTTTTTCAAGGAATCCTGATGTATCAGGAAGATTGCAAGTTCTTACTGGTTCCAAAAATGAATTAATCTCTGAAATATTTATGAAGCAACTTAGATTAAATTTATTTTCAAGATTAGAACCTCAGTGATTTTATGATTGGCATGCATATAGGCCGACCAATAGGCTGAGGCTGATGGGGTTTGAACCCACAATCTCCGGGGTAAGATGTGGACACCTATACCACTAGGCCACTCTTACCCTGGTGGGGTTTGAACCCACAATCTCTTGGGTGAGAGGTGGACACCTATACCACTAGGCCACTCTCACCCTGGTGGGGTTTGAACCCACAACCTCTGGGGTGAGAGGTGGACACCTTTACCACTAGGCCACTCTTACCCTTGTGGGGAATTAACCCACAACCTTTTTGGGTGAGAGGTGGACACCTATACCACTAGGCCACTCTCACCCTGGTGGGGTTTGAACCCACAACCTCTGGGGTGAAAGGTGGACACCTATACCACTAGGCCACCCTCACCATGATGGGGTTTGAACCCACAACCTCTGGGGTGAAAGGTGGACACCTAGACCACTAGCCCATTCACACCTGGATGGGGAACTACCCCACAACCTCTGGGGTGAGAGGTGGACACCTATACCACTAGGCCTCTTTCACTCTGATAGGGTTTGAACCCACAACCTCTGGGGTGAAAGGTGGACTCCTAGACCACTAGCCCATTCACACCTGGATGGGGAACTACCCCACAACCTCTGGGGTGAGATGTGGATACCTATACCTCTAGGCCACTCTCACCCTGAGGGGGTTTGAACCCACAGCCTCTGGGGTATGAGGTGTACACCTATACCACTAGGCCACTCTCATTTCTTTTCAAAAGAATATGTTGATGTAAATGTTTTGTTAGTTCTCATAAGAAAACAAGTTCTAGAGAAATAAATGTGATCAGTAATTTAAACTCAAAAACAATAAGTTTTACTTGAGATGTACACATTATTTTTATTTGATTTAATATCTGAGGAAACCCCATCTTAAGGGATAAATTGTCTTTAAAATTTACAAACAAGCTAATCAGACACAAATCTGCCTTTCACTAGGAAATTAAATATTTATTTCAAATTCAAAGTTTTACTGTCAGCACTTTAGCATGTGACTCAGATCAATATCTTAATTATTTTTAGAAGTGATTTGTATCATAACAAGCATTGTTCTGGTGATTGTCGTCCTAAGCATGTGATTTTGACATGTTTTATATTTATAGAAGTGATCACAATTATAATATTATATAACAAAAGGAATTACTTTTCAGATATGTTTGAATTTAAATGCCAAGTTTAAGCTAGTGTAAGACAAAATCAATCCGAGAGCAGTACACAGAAAAACTGTAATCAATCAGTTCTGTTTCTGGGAAGCGCTAATTGGAATTAAATTTTTTTTAGGTGGATTTTGTTATGAAGTATTTCTGGAATTGATTCAGATATTGAAAGTCTGTGAAAGCTACAGTTTTTACAAGAAAATCTAAAGATCCTGTCTAAATTCGCAAAATTGTGTTGTTTTTTTATCAATTTCATTAATTCCTTATTTTATTTACTAAGCACTTCTGGTATAAGAGTTTTTGTGTGTTTTATTTAATTTTTTAAGAAATAAAAAAATAGTTTAAATCATCGTGGTAGTTGGATTAGTTTTTTTTATCATTATTTATACAAATTTTGGCTGAAATTCAAACAATTTATTTTATCATTGCATGAATTTCAATCATATCACTCACTATATCAATTTTAATTCACAAGTACCTTTGTTTTTCGTTTGTTATTAATTAAGTTTATCCGTATTCATACAATGAAAATATTGTTCGAAAAAATAATCATATCCTTTTTATTGTTTTTGATTCAAAACAAACATTGTTATTTTTTTTGTTTTTATTAGCTTAAGCAAAATAATGATTTTTATTTCATCAATATTTGGTTTATATGAAAGAAATCTCAGTGAATGTCTGAATTGATTAAATTATGTTGTTTTATCATATTTCATTCCCAAGAAACCTTGTGTTTTTCTTTTTATCTGTAACGATATAATTAATTTATATCATTTGATCGTTTTTCATACACAAGAGATATTGTTTATTAATGTGTTTACCATGATTATGTTTGTTTGTTTCAGTTACCGCAGGATTAATACTCCCCTTCTGAACAGTGTGCATTCTGGAAAGGAAATTGACGTTTTATACATCAACGTTGCCATAAATTTGTGTTCAATATAATCCCTTCAGATATATTCATGAAACTTACGGAAACAAAAAAAGAAGACAGGACAAAATATTGTGTTCAATAAAATCTGGTCAGATATAAATCGTACGGAAAAAAAGACGTACGGGTAAAAAGTAATACGGAAAAAAAAAGTTGAACGGAAAAAAAGTTGTACAAGCCAAACTTCGAGACTGAAGTAAAAGGGTTTAAATTGTATTGGTTAAATTAAGAGTCATTTATTACTGTGATAGTTAGAAAGTACTTCCATAGGGTAAATACATTATTTTAATCTGTGATAAAGTTTAACATTCCTCTTTTTGTTGACATTTTCATTCACTGTTGAATGTTACATGTTAGGAGAATTGTGTTCAACTCAGAAAAAGTGCTTAATTGGATATAAATAGACAAAACTTTAACTGTTGGAATTAAATGAGCTTGAACTAATGACTTTTCAAAGGAAACCTTGTAATTGGTTGATATAAATAGACTGTGAATAGTTTGAACTGTGATTGGTGGATTTAAAATAAAGAGACAACATCCGATTGGTGGATATAAATAGACTGCAATTACAGACACCCTGTGATTGGTTGATATAAATAGACAGTCTGTGATTGGTTTATATAATGGCCATGGGAATGATTTGCTTTAATTGTTGCATCACAGAACAACCACAGCCGGTATGTATAAATAACAAGTATTACTTTGTGTTAAAAGCAACCAAGACCTCTTTTTTTTTAAAAACATCGAAAAAATATTTTTGGGCGACACGAGTGAATAAAGTATCACAAAAAGGCAAAAATCTGATTCTAAATCAGCAAAATTCCCAAATTAAGATATGGTGGTTTTCAATTTCTGGCTAAGATCTAAATAATCTATTTCAAAATATATTTGGTAGAAGTGTATACATTTTTTGAGGAATTCTAAAAATAGGACTGGATATTCCTTTTGAGTTAAATGTTTAAAAATTTGTCCAATTATTGTCGCTTTATTTTGAAACTTTCTTTCAACTTTAGAACTGAGGTTGTTATCAAACATACTGTGTACATTTTTTATCACTATTTTACATTTTTAAAGGTTTATAGTAGAGTTTGGACTTGGCTACCTTTAATTGTTTCTCTCACAGTTTAAACATAAAAATCCTTATCATTTTCATCATTAATAAGAAACTTTGTTAAGTGCCCATTATTGAGGCTGTAAAGTGCAAAAATAGTTTGCATAAGATTAAATGACTTGAAAATATAAACATAACAAGCAAGTATTAAATTTAAAATGTATTTCTTGCTGAAAAAATTAATAGCAAGCTTTTTATAAATCTCATGCAGTTTTATTTCTATTTATGAAAACAAAAATGTAATCTTTATGCAAAGAGATCCTATTGCAATTTTATTCAGTCTGGATTGTTGATTAATATGATACAAGATACAAGATACAAGAATCTTTATTATACAAGATACAAGAATCTTTATTTAAAGTTGGTTATTTGATGACAAGAAACATTAGCTCAATGAGCCTTTTTTGGACATGTTCTATGCACAGATATATATTTAAAAAGAGATCCTGTTTCAGTTTCATTCTATCTGGTTTGTTGAGCAATATTTTATGCATATAGAAATCAAGGTTAAACAAGCTGATTTCTATTCCCTTATCACTTGATAAATGAAATTAATCTGAAACCACAGGAATATTAAGTCAGTTTGATAATAAGCATATTAATCATTCAGTATTATGGAGAATGCTGCAAATCATAATTACGTTTTTTGTGATTATTGCAAGATAAACCTTTTCTATTTGAAAAAAAACGCAACAATTTGGCGATTGTTCAGAATTT
Source organism: Mya arenaria (assembly GCF_026914265.1). Taxonomy (NCBI): domain Eukaryota; kingdom Metazoa; phylum Mollusca; class Bivalvia; order Myida; family Myidae; genus Mya; species Mya arenaria. The sequence goes on from NC_069137.1 coordinate 22,177,057, forward strand.
TGTTAAGGTTAACATTATGTTTAACCTCATCAATTTTAGCTTTCAAATTGTTACTGCTCTGAGAAAGTTTAATGGATACACATGTTATCTGTGTATTTCTGACAAAATTTGAGACAACTGTTTCAGCTTAACTTATTTATATTTATATATATGTGAGCTCCTCATCAGATAAATCACTTTTAAAAGTTAACGACCATGTTGTTAATCATGTTGTTTACTTTAAACATTTTTTTAATTAATAGGCTCATTAATGGTATAATGTCCATCTCTTTCTGAGATCTCATTTTTATACATGTTACAGCGGCGGAGACGTATTGATAGAAGTATGATTGGAGAGCCAACGGATTTCCGACATACGGCGCATGTTGGTTCATCGGACATAACTTCACGGGGATCATCCAATAGTGTGAGTATATCAGTTGTCTCCCTTTGAATTTGTAAGATTTGTTGAAAGTTAAAAATTTATATTACATGTTGTATGCTGGTTTAGGGGAGATAACTTTTGAGGGTCATTCAATAGTGTGAGTACATCAGTTGTCTCCCTTTGAATTTGTAAGATTTGTTGAAAATTAAAAATTTATATTACATGTTGTATGCTGGTTTAGGGGAGATAACTTTTGAGGGTCATTCAATAGTGTGAGTACATCAGTTGTCTCCCTTTGAATTTGTAAGATTTGTTGAAAATTAAAAATTTATATTACATGTTGTATGCTGGTTTAGGGGAGATAACTTTTGAGGGTCATTCAATAGTGTGAATACATCAGTTTTCTCCCTTTGATTCTGTAAGATTTTTTGATAAAGAAAAATTTCCATTTCATGCTGTATGCGGGTTTAGGGGAGCTAACTTTTGAGGGTCATCCTATAGTGTGGGTATATCAGTTGTCTCCCTTTGAATCTGTAAGATTTGTTGATAAGAACCATTTCCATCACATGAAGTTTGTTGGGTCATGGGAGATAACTCCAGGGGTGGGGTTTCAGCAAATAGTGTTAGTATAGCAGTTGCCTCCCTTTGAATCTGTAAGATTTGTTGATAAAGAAAAATTTCCATCACATGCTGTATGCTAATTTAGGAGGGATAACTTCATGATGGTCATGAAGTAGTACGAGTATATCAGTTGTCTTCCGTTGACTCTAAATTTTTATAGATAGTTACAATTGGTTAGCTTGTGAGTTTCCATCACATACTGTATGCTGGATCACAGGGATGTCCCAATGTAATGAGTTTATATATAGTTATCCGTCTTTTTAAAATGAAACTTAACTAGTTAATGATATGTTGGATTAGGAGATATAATGTTGGGAAGATCATCCAACAATGTAAATAGTTGTAACTGCCCTTTTATAAGTATTATGCAATATTATTACTATTAATTGATCAATTAACGATGCCCTATTTTTCGAAAGAAAATAAAAGTGGCATTGTGATAACATTGGTGTTGTTGTCTTTATCATCATTATCATTATCATCATCATCATCATCATCATCATCATCATCATCATCATCATCGTCATTGTAATCTTATAGATGAAGGTTGGCGTTAGCTCTATGTATTAATGAAGATAACAGCAGCAATGCCCTTTATGTCTGTTTAAAGAAACTGATGTCATTTTTATTTATATCTTTTCATGTTTCTATTTATAACTGTCAAGGCTACAGGGTCAGAAGTCATCAAAGGGAGATTATAAATGTAAAAACCAGCTACAATGCCATTTATGTCTTTTTAAAGAAGCGGATGTCATTTCTATTTATATAATTTCATGTTTCTATTTATAGTTGACAAGCCTACAGCGTCATATGTCATCAAAGGAGAATTATAAACGTAGATACCACCAGCAATGCCCTTCATGTCTATTTAAAGAAATGATGTAATTTCTATTTATATCCTTTCATGTTTCTATTTATAGCTGTCAAGCTTACAGGGTCAGATGTCATCTAAGGGCAATAGCGTTGAGACTAGCAGCAACGCCATCCATCTTAATGTTATAGATTTACCACAACGTAGAAACATATAGGTTGGTACGGTTTCATAATTTATGTAGATTAGGCCAAGATTTAATCAGTTGTGTGTTTGGCCCTCCCCAACCAACTCCCCAAAATACCTGCAACCCAATTTTTCTTTGCTTTTACGGTGTGTATTTTTTCCCATCTAAAAAGTCTTATTTCATTGGGTGAAAAAACAACAACAAAAAACCCCAGCATACACTACCTTCAAGCAAATCAACCAATTTAGCGGATATTTGACTGTTTAGCTCTAACATTAACTCAGACTGGTGAAATTAAAGTGCTGGATTTGCTTGAAAAATTTACCCCATCTTATAAACAATTCAATATGAAAAACACCAGATTTCTTGGATGAAGTTAAGGGGTTGTCTTATATGCTAATCGCCTTATAGGTGAGGAAATACGGTACTTCTCTATTGGTCGTTACTTTGTTACAAATTAAGTGCCTATAAAGGGCTGTATTTCATCATTACTAAGACACTTTACCCCAGCCACTCTGAGTGTTTGTGTAAAAGAGCTGAGTCATTGTTGAGACACTATACCCCACCCACTCTGAGAGTGTGTGTTAAAAAGCTGAGACATTGCGGGGAACTTTACCCCATCCACTGTGTGTGTGTGTGTGTGTGTGTGTGTGTGTGTAAAAGCTGAATCATTCTTGAGACACTTTACCCCACCCACTTTTGAGTGTAGTATTGTGAGTACCTTTACCCTATGGACTGAATAAGTAACCAAATTGCACCTTAAGAACCAGTAGGACTGTAAAGTGAAAATATGTTGGATGACAAGCATTTGAACTGCTAATAAGAGAACTTTCCTATCAGCATACATACATGTATCATAACCTGTTTTATTTTTTCAGAATGTGTAGCTTCAACTTAAGACGCCTCATCTTGCTCTTCATGTTTGGAACATTCGACCTTCACCTAACATTCCTGCTGAATCATAAAATGATCGCTGAAAGACTTTTCCCAACCAACTTTTAGAGTGTGTAAATAAGCTGGGTCTCTGCTAAGACACTTTACCCCACCCTCTCTGAGTGTGTATAAAAATGCTGAGTCATGACATTGAGACTAAATTAAACAACCTCTTTGAATGTGGGTAAAAGATACTGAGTCGTTGGTCTTATGACATTTGTCTACCCAGTTATGCTAATGGAGTGATCCTAGAAAAAAATATCAGCTAAATTACACATCAATGTGTTTAAAAAGAATGGGAGTTTACCCCACCCAATTTTGACTGTGCTGAAACGATTCTGAGTCATCGCTTTAAGGACTTGTAACTGTATTTGAGCAGTCATCACATGAAAACCGTCAACCCCCTTCCAATGTGCTTTAAATAGAATGCTGTGTTATCATTTAGAGACATAACCCCACCCACTTGAAAATAGCTGAGTCATTGCTTTTAGAAACTAGCTCACACTGTAGTGTAGTTTATTTAAAAGAATAAGGCCTTACAGAGATAGAGAGTTTATTAATCCAAACCATTTACAAGTGTGTCGGGAGCTGATACACAGATAGGAAAGAATAACCCCACCCACTTGTCTTTATGTGCAAAACAAGGTTATAAATGTTAAAATCTTACCCCACCCACTTGTCTTTATGTGCAAAACAAGGTTATAAATGTAAAAATCTTACCCCACCCATTGTATGTAAACATAAATGATTTGCAGTTTAAAACTTCTAAGTCATCCTTGAATGTTTAAAGGCCATACTATAAATGTGCATATTCATCAACAATTATGATATATATTAGTTACGGTAAACATATTAATAACATCAGATGTTCTCTTAAAGGCTTTTTTCACCCATCTGCATTCATAGACATTAATTATATTGTTTTTCATGTGTGGACAATCTAGCTCGAGATTCTCCAATCTTTATCATAATTTGCAGACATAAATAATAAATGATATGGATTTCATAGTTGAAATAAACAAAGTATAAATTTCAACAAATGTAGAAAAATGATTGATGATGGTGTCATTGATAGCAAAAAGCGAAATTAATCTCAAAGATAAAGACCATTAAAATGTGAAAAGTGATAGGACAATACATTTAACAAGATAAGAATGACTTTCAAGAATTTTGCATATAGGTTCTCATTTTTTTTATAATTATCCAAATAGGGCCAAAAAAATACTAGTTTGGTTTAGGGTTATATCCTTTTCAAAAACATCCTATTTTTTTATTAGGCTTGATGTAAGAATGTAATTGTCATCATTGGAGAATGGTGTTAAAGAAATATATATTAAAGGTTTTAAACATATTAAAACATATCCTTAATTTAAAAAAAAACAAAATCATTTTTTTTTACCAACTGAATATAAAAACTGAAGGGTCAGCACTATTTTCGTAGGTAAAGTCAGGTAACCTGGTCAAAATATATATTTTTTAGGCCTTGTAAAAAATTATGGGTTTAATTAAGGCATAACAAAACAAAAATTGTTTCCAAATTCCAGACCAACACTATTTCTTTCACCAAACCATGATTTTTATATTGCCACCTGACATTATTTTTTTCTCTTTGTTTATCATCTTTTTAGTTTATTTCACATGATCACTGACATATGGTTTATATGTCAGTGACAGAAAAGGCCTGTTAATCTACTGTTTATGTAGTGTGTTCTAGTTAACCTTGAACCTGACAAATTATGGTGATGGTTTGAAGTGACTATGAAAATGACATTCTGATACAGTTTTGCCCAATAAAAAAAATCTGACCTTGACCCTGACAAATTATGGCGATGGTTTGAAGTGACTATGAAAATGACATTCTGATACAGTTTTGCCCAATAAAAAAAATCTGACCTACCAACGCTATTCTTATGGCAGTGTAATTGGAAACAAACTATTTTATTTCTTGGCCTATCGACTCTCAGGGATTTAGTTAAGCCACCATGACTTTTGAAATTTTAATTATAATTAATTAAATTTAAAAAAAAACTATAACAGATTAAGCTGAACTAATGGTACTTAAAACAACAAAATTGATCATTAATTGAGTGATAAATTGTACTTTTATCGGTGTTATTATACCATTATTTTGCATACAAATCTGAATTTTCTAAAAAAAGCATCCCAATTAAATAAGAAGTTAATGTGAAAATGAATACAAATAGTGGAATTAGTTTAATCTGATGTTATTAATTAGAATGGATGTAATATTGCTGAAATTGTTAAATTTTTCCAAGGGTAATAAAAAAGACCCGAATATATTTTTATTTCAATTAGATGGGAAAAATTATGTATGTTCCCTCCCCCCGGCCCCCTCCCCCTCCAGAATCTTCTTTTGCGCAAACCCTTGATATTTTGCTAGTAGCTTCATGTATAAAGTTTCATGAACATCAGATGTATTGTGCCCTTGACCTACACCAGGGTAACTTAAGTTAATCTTATGGTCATACATCATTGACTTCATTCACTCTATTCGTCAGTTATTTTTAACCAGTAATCCGGTTAGCTACATCGTTCTTAGATCCAATTAAGATCAATATTAAATGTAAACAGCCCAGAAACTTAACTGTTGGATTTTAGTTCTTAAAATGTGTTCTGTTCTGTTCTGTTCTATATGTTTATAACTATATAGTACTTTTATGTGCTAAATGTTTTGTAAATGTGTGTGCAATATCTTGATGAAAGTTAATCATAGTGTTCAAAAATAATTTTTAGTTTTTTGAATTAACGTATTTTTATATGTTATCCTAAAAATATATATTTTCTTACCTAAGATATTTATATAAAATGTAAAAATACACAGATAAATTAAAACTATATTTGTGATGGATAAAAATGATTTTTTTTATATTATTAACATCTTGTTAAAAATTACAGTTTATCCTGACAATATATATATTTTTTTACTGGAGACATTTTGTAAAATGTAAAAATACATAGAAGAACCAGTCGAACCCCATTGGTATGAACTTCAAGGGACTGGCGAAAATACTTCAATCCTCGGGAAGTTTGAGCCAAGCATGAATGTTTAACTTCAGTCGAAAGAAATCGGTCCTTAAAATCCAGTCCGAGCCAACTAGAAAATCGAGCCAAGCAAGTTCGAGCCAACAAGGGTTCGACTGTATGCAAAATATTGGTCTACTATTTGTGATGGTCAAGACCGATAATTTGATATCATTATGGTCCTGTAAAAGTTACATTTTATCCTGATAAAATATATATTTTCTTACTGAAGATATTTTGAAATAATGTTAAGTTTCATAAAAGATATGCAAACTATAGGCCTCAGTAGTATAATTTATGAATGACAGGACAGAATGTTTGCAAATTCATTCTTTTAATGTTCTTAATTGTTATTGATTATTACTTGTTATTCAGATATTTGCATATTTTATAAATTTAAGCCCTGGATATATTTCTTTGTAGTGTCGAATATTTCATAAACTTAAGCACTGGATATATATTTCTTTGTAGTGTCGAATATTTCATAAATTTAAGCCCTGGATTATAAGTTTCTTCCATGGCTGAGAGTGTAAGATAGGTTCATCCCAACCCGAGCATAGGGTGTTTTGTTTTATTGAAAAATTTCGAGGTTTACATAGCCATTTTTTCATTTACCAGGTATATAAATGTGTTATGTCCCTTCATTAAATGAAAAATTGGACAATTGCTGTTTGATAATTTTTCTGTCAAAGTTTTATAAAACAAAAATGAAGTTTACATAACCATTCTTTCATTCGTATACATGAGCTATGTCCCTTTATTAAATGTGAAAGTCTAACAATTCTTGACACCCACGAATTTGGCTCTTGTTATTAATTTAGAATGTATTGGCTTTGAGCGTAGAATTTTGTTGATTATTGCTTATTTGCTTATAAAACAAATATATATTTATCATCAAAGCAGCTTAATTAAAAGAAATCTTCACAATCACTAGATTTTACTTTTAGTTTATTCATTATTTGTTTCATGAAAAACAATGAACAATACATACCATGTCTTAAATAAATGTTTTAAGGATTAAGGAGATAGCTTTTATCTTTACCTTTCTCCTTAACTATAATTTCTCTACAAAATAGACCTATTGTTCTGAACTTTGTTATTAAAACGTCATTATTGTTAACTTTCAAATCTTTACTGCTCTGCAGCCGCTTTTTTTAAAGTGGATAATTCTTTGGTCTGGTCAAAGCTAACTGTAAGATTATTATTGATTGGTCAATATTTTTCCAATAATTACTTTTAACCAATCAACTAATTTGAATGTGTAACCTAACTGAAAGATAACCCATGCGCAACTTAACCAAGTTTTTTTTTATATGATTGGCTGCTGGAAGTTTAATGGATACGCATGTATTCTGCAGTATTTCTAACAAAATTTGAAACAACTGTTTCAGCTGTAGATGTTTTATTTAGTTGTAGTAGTACATCAAAAGAGATTTCATCTTTTAATGTTCACAACATTGCCATTAATGAAGTTGTGAATAATTGGACACTATTAAAAGTATTTCAATATCATATCTAAGTTGTAAACCTTACACTGGTTAAGAATGCTCAGGGACACCCCTAACGTTTTTGCCAGAATCTGTATGACGTACATGTATGTTCTAACGAAATACTTTTTGAAATAGAATTTTGGCTATAAACACGTATGTTCTAAAAAAAATCGTTTTGAAATAGAGTTTAGGCTATAAGCACAGTACCGCCTGGAAATTTACGCTTTTAAGCTGTACAATCTTTATTGAAGTGGGGACTTGAAGTCCTGGACAATAAAACAGTGAGCAACAATCTTTATTAAAGTGGGGACCTAGAGTCCTAGACAATAAAACAGTCAGCAACAGGTTTCAACTTTAGTACCCATCATACATGTTAATATTTTCATATCTGTTAATAATAACATTGATCCAAACACTAATTCTTGTTCCCCCACTCCCCCAAATCTCCACCCACAGAAAAGAAAACATTTGCTTATTTACTTTAAGTTTTGTAAATGAGATAAAATTAAGATGTAAAATTTGTTACAGGATTTTTATAAGAAAAGTTTTAAAGAATGTGTCTTCATTTCATCACAATCCAAATTATTTTGTATGATTCCTTTAGAGTCATCATAGTATAAGAATATATTCATTTCATGCATGATGTAATTGACTGTAGGATTTCATAGTAACATGTAACAATAAAAAATTCTTATATATGGCAAGACTGCTTTTATACACTATGGAGAAAATTTATTTCTTTTAAAAAAAATATTTTTGTGGCATTATGGTTCAGAGATGTTTTTTATCACATAAATTTTTAATTTATTTTCAAAAAAAACCGCGGTATTTTTAAAAATGATATTACCCTTTAAATTGGGAATATTTTCTTCTTCTTTTCAGAAAAGTGATTTTTTATTAATAAATTGTGAATTTAACATATTCATTGGGCATAACCAAATACTGTAAATGTCCTATTACACGCTCCAGCGTGTCTTTTATAAATCCTGAATGCTAAATAAGAACCAAGTTTAACCAAGTCTATGGTAAGCATTGCTCGAGTCGCAACATCTGAAAATATACCCACGTCTTCTTGGACATGCCATTAAATTGGACATTTATGGTATAAGCTATAAAAACGGCCAAATAAATCCAAACTGATGACTTTAGTTTTTATGTAAATATGAATTTTAACGTCTGAGTTCAGCCCTATAAAAGTAGTACAACAGATATTCGGAAACAATATAGAGACAATATTTATACTGAAATAGTTATTTCAGAATTTGTATACCCAGATATGTCTTAAAAACCTGCCTTCGTATTGTTTTTAATTTTATTTTAAATTTTTAGCTTATTGTAGCACTGTATTTTGTCTTTCTACATGTGTATAACAATTATAGTCTGGTACACTGCAGAACATGTTCAAGTTATGTTTTAAAGTGTTCTTGTATATTATCATTGAGTGGCGTGTTAGCCATGTTCATTGTCCATTATATGTTACAATAAAGCTTGTTAAACTGATAGAAAATTGTCGTTTTTAGCTCACCAGGGGGCCGTTTCAATAAAGATCGACCAGGGGCCGTTTCAATAAAGATCTTACCAGGGGCTGTTTCAATAAAGATCTTACCAGGGGGCCGTTTCAATAAAGATCTTACCAGGGGCCGTTTCAATAAAGATCTTACCAGGGGGCGGTTTCAATAAAGATCTAACCAGGGGCCGTTTCAATAAAGATTTTACCAGGGGCTGTTTCAATAAAGATCTTACCAGGGGCCGTTTCAATAAAGATCTTACCAGGGGGCCGTTTCAATAAAGATCTTACCAGGGGCTGTTTCAATAAAGATCTTATCAGGGGCTGTTTCAATAAAGATCTTACCAGGGGCTGTTTCAATAAAGATCTTACCAGGGGCCGTTTCAATAAAGATCTTACCAGGGGCTGTTTCAATAAAGATCTCACCAGGGGCTGTTTCAATAAAGATCTTACCAGGGGCCGTTTCAATAAAGATCTTACCAGGGGCTGTTTCAATAAAGATCTTACCAGGGGCCGTTTCAATAAAGATCTTACCAGGGGGCCGTTTCAATAAAGATCTTACCAGGGGCTGTTTCAATAAAGATCTTACCAGGGGCCTTTTCGATAAAGATCTTATCAGGGGCCATTCGAATTGAGATATTACCAGAGGACGGGCTCAATAAAGATCTTACCAGGGGGCTGTTCCAATAAAGATCTTACCAGGTGGCCGGCTCAATAAAGATTTTACCAGGGGCCGTTTCAATAAAGATCTTACCAGGGGTCGTTTCAAGAAAGATCTTACCAGGGGTCCGTTTCAGGAAGATTTTACCAGGGGGGCTGTTTCAATAAAGATTTTACCAGGGGCCGTTTCGATAAAGATCTTATCAGGGGCCATTCGAATTGAGATCTTACCAGAGGGCGGGCTCAATAAAGATCTTACCAGGGGGCTGTTCCAATAAAGATCTTACCAGGTGGCCGGCTCAATAAAGATCTTACCAGGAAGCCGTTCCAATTAAGATCTTACCAGGGGGCCGGCTCAATAAAAATCTTACCAGAGGGCCGTTCCAATTAAAATCGTAAAAGTGGCCAGCTCAATAAAGATTACACCAGGGGCCGTTTCAATAAAGATCTCACTGGGGCCGTTTCAATAAAGATCTTACCAGGGGTCGTTTCAAGAAAGATCTTACCAGGGGCCGTTTCAGGAAAGATTTTACCAGGGGCCGTTTCCATAAAGATCTACCAGGGGGCTGTTCCAATAAAGATCTTACCAGGGGGCCGTTTCAATAAAGATCTTGCCCGGGGCCGTTTCAATAAAGATCGACCAGGGGCCGTTTCAATAAAGATCTCACCAGGGACCATTTCAATAAAGATCTTACCAGGGGTCGTTTCAATAAAGATCTTACCAGGGGCCGTTTCAATAAAGATCTCACCAGGGACCGTTTCAATAAAGATCGACCAGGGGCCGTTTCAATAAAGATCTTACCAGGGGCCAGTGTTTAAAATGTACAAATAACTGAGAAAAATATAAATGTGTAGTCATTTTTATGATTAATAAAGTTAGGATAAAAACAGTTATTGAAACAGACCCCTCAAGGTGAGCTATTATGATCAGTCTATGTCCGGCTCCCTGTATTCGGTGTCAACATTCGCCTTAAACAACATCTCGTACTTAATTTTTTGGACTATACTTCACAGGGATGTTCTTTAGGTGGTGCCCTTTCAAATATATTAAGCATACGTGCCTAGGTAGTCTATGTCAAGTTCAATTACGAGTATTGTTGATTTCTTTCCTATGTTTTTATTTGTGCAAATGTCAAACACAAAATTATGTTTCATCTGCAAAGCACTTTTTTAACACATACAATATGTGTTTGAAGTTTGAAGACAATTCCTTCAAAAAAAGGTATGGAGTTATGGGGAGACGTAAAAAAAGAATTTAAATAATTAAAGGCCAATAACCTTTTTAAAACCATGCTATCACACACACTAATAGTATCTATTCACAGCATTTCTTCTCAACATAGTCAATATGTGTACGTGAAAGTATGAAGTCAATACCTCAAAAACGTATGAAGTTGTGCAGAAAAGAAGATTTGTCCAAGTGAAAAAAACTATGATAATAATCAAAGGGAAATAACTCTGAAAATACCATACTCAAACTCATAATTCTTATGCACAGCATTTCTGTTCAACATAGTCAATATGTGTATGTGTAAGTTTGAAGTCAATACCCTATAAACGTATGTAGTTGTGCAGAAAAGAAGATTTGTCCATGTAAAAAATAACTATTAGAATAATCAAAGGGAAATAAGTATAAAACACCATACACAAACTAATATTTCCTATTCACAGTCAATACCTTAAAAACGTATAGAGTTGTACAGAAAAAGGGAAATAACTCATGGAGTTGTGCAGAAAAGAAGATTTGTCCAAGTAAAAAATAACTATTAGAATAATCAAAGGGAAATAACTCTGAAAATACCATACTCAAACTTCTTATGCACAGCATTTCTGATCAACATAGTCAATATGTGTATGAAGTTTGAAGTAGATACATCAAAAACGTATGGAGTTGTGTATAAAAATAGACTTGCCCTAGTAAAAAAAATAACAGAAAAAATAATCAAAGGGCAATAACTCTAAAATGCCATACACAAAGTAATGTTGTTTTGTTTTTTTGCACACCAGTTCTCATCAACATAGTCAATATGTGTATGAAGTCAATATGTGTATGCAGTTGGAATTCAATACCTCAAAAACGTATGGAGTTGTGCAGAAATGAAGACTTGTCCGAGTAAAAAAGTATAAACATAAACAGTGGGCAATAACTCTAAAATACCATACTCAAACTCATATTTTTATGCACAGCATTTCTGTTCAACATAGTCAATATGTGTATGAAGTTTGAAGTAGATACATCAAAAACGTATGGAGTTGTGTAGAAAAATAGACTAGTCCTAGTAAAAAAATAACTGAAAAAAAATCAAAGGGCAATAACTCGAAATGCCATACACAAAATAATGTTGTTTTCTTTACACAACAGTTCTCCTCAACATAGTCAATAAGTGTATGAAGTTTGAATTCATTACCTCAAAATCGTATTGAGTTGTGTAGAAATGAAGACTTGCCCCAGTAAAAAAGTATAAGAATGATCAAAGGGCAAATACTCTAAAATACCATACACAAACTATATGTCCTTCGCCCAGCATTTCTCGTCAACGTAGTAATATGTGTATGTGTAAGTTTGAAGTCATTACCTCGAACACGTATGGAGTGGTGCAGAAAAGAAGACTTGTCCGAGTTAAAAATAATTTAAAAACAATTAAAGCCGCACTCTCACAGATTGAAGGTTTTGACAACTTTTTTTAGTTTTTGTCTTGGAACGAGCCAATTTTTGCGAAAATCCATGGAAACAAGTGATATAAGACTGCTGACCGCCGATTTTTATATTTGAGTTCAAAAATTAATGTTTTATGCAGTTTTCTTAAACCGTTAATAACGGTTTAAGCCATAAAACATTAAGTTTCGAACTGAAATATGCTAATCTGCGATCTGATATTTTGTCAGCAATCTTTTATCATTGGTTTGCAGATATTTACGCAAAAATTTGCTCTTTCCAAAACAAAAAATAAAAAAAGTTGTAAAAACGGTAAATCTGTGAATGTGCAGATTTAACAAAGGGCAATAACTCTTACAAAATACCATACGCAAAATAATGTGTTTTTGCACAACACTTCTGCTCATCATAGTAAATATGTGTAGGAAATTTGAAGTCAATACCTCAAAATCATATGGAGTTATAGAGAAAAGAAGACATGTCCCGATGTACCTGGACGGAGACGGAAGTAGGTACCAACATTTATGGTTTATGAACTTTTTCTTTAGCTCATAAGCAAGTGTTTTTGTGTGCTTTCAATATATGAAAACTATACAAAAAGCCCCTAGCCATACTGTCAGTAAAACCATATACCAAAGATGTTGGACTGGACCTACGGAGGGACAGACCGGATGGGTGGGGCGACATTGTTTAATAATCTTGATGGTTCCACAGCACTGATATTTTGTAAAGAAGGAAAGGTCGGACTTATCTATATTTATATCTATATCTATAATTATACTCATTTATAATCATACTTTTATTTGAAATAAAATGAATAAGTGAAAGTCTTTAAGTATTTAATTCTAGGAAGGCAGACTAAGCGCCCATGAAGGCAGAAGGATGTTATATAACTCAAAGTTAAGAACAGATCTCAGTCTTTTGAAAAACTGCATAAAATTTCGTTTTTCTTGGACAAATATAAAAAGTTATAAAAATGGTCAATTTGTGAGAGTGTAGCTTCAAACCCCTTAATAATGTTAACATTATTGTCTGATGCAAATACCGTCTTGCTCTGGTAGAATGATAATCTCGTTATATATTTGTCTGGATTGTCTGTCCTCTTGAACAATAAACACATTTATCAAAATGATTGATCTCGTTTTACGGTTCCTAAACCCACAGCTGATTTTGAATAAAAAGTTCGTTTTTCATCAAGATATATCATAATTTGTTATCCTCAACTATATCATTTTCAAACGGAAATCATACTCCTAAAATTGTCTAATTTTTTTCGTTGAATAAGAAATATCCCCGCGATATATTTTTTAACTTTATGTCTTATTAACAGTTTATATACATATATAGTTTGTGGTGTTAGGCGCAGAAGTACCTTTTTCATAATTGCGGCACAATTTGTCAGGCACTGATCACTAGCGGGTCTACTTAAATCGTCGAAGTATACTTTTGATTTCAATATAGGAGTAAAAAAAGTAATGAAGTACACCAAAAATACACAATTTCAGACTTGAAATTGTTAAAGTTTTCGTGCGGGAGTACACCTATCCCCCTCCCCTGCCAACATTTTAAACCAAATAATGTTCAGGTGTAAGGGAGGGGTGCAAGGCAAAAGGTTACGCCCCTAAGTTACGCTTCCTCTAACGTCAATTCCTGGAGCAGAGTGCCCCTGCTTATAAAGTATATTTGTAGATTAATTTATTTGAAAGTCATTGGAAATACCCTGTCTTATATTTTATTGATAAAATACTTCTTGATAAATCCACTATACAGCCCTGAAGTATTTCAATCGGTAATGTACTACATGTATATATATTTATTAAATATCTATTAATTATTAGTCAATTAACACAGCATTTGCCTCGTCTAATAAAACAAACGCCTCCTCTATAACAGAGCCAATATCTATATCTATAGTTAGCGGCCTCAGGTCGAAAAGTGATATATATATATATATATATAAAGCCCGCACTTTGAATTTGATTGGCTAATTAATCAGGGCCTAAAATGATATAGATTCACAGCTGGAAGTTCGGAAACGTGTTCACATACATGTGTTCCTGCTTTTAAAACTAAAGTCACACTTAAAGATGCACTCTTACTCCCAGAGATTAACCACAATTAATATAATTGTTTTAATATTCCGGAATGGATAATTAATGTCGAAAACAATGGTTCTTATGAAGGATACCGAGTTTAATTTGAAAGAAATGAGCATAAAACACGGCATATCTTCCTTTTGAGACTATAGTAGATCACAGTAAATCTTTTAGCATTCACCATAATAATAAATACACGAATACAAATTTGTTATCAGTTATTAATATTTTCCATACATGCATTATTTAGTAAGTAGTTAAAGGTTTATCAGTCAAATTTGATGTTTGTTATACATGACTATGTATTGATTTTGTGTGTCACTTAAAGGCCTAGTTTAAGGAATGTTTGGCATGATAATCCCCTGCTGTGCATCTCCTGCTAATTGCACTGGTGTCACAGTAGGGGCCAATTTCCTGTGTATTCGTTTATTGGCCCAGTGCCATTTAGGGTCCATTTATATAATAAAACATCGAAAAATGCACAGCAGGATACTCAAATTGGAGATCTGATAAGCCAATAAGGCAATAAGATTAAGATCAATAAACAGAGGTTGTGTACAACTACACGTTTTTTGTTTGTTTGTTTGTTTGTTGTTTTTTGTGGGTTTTTTTGGGGGGGGACCACTTATAGAAGGCTTAAACTAGGCATTTAAAGATGTAGAAAGCTTTGACACAATGACCATGAAACTTCTCTTGTAAGACCTCGTGCCAATACGAGTGCCTTCGGATAAATAACCGGGCCACTATCAAATCACGTATTTATTAACATATAATATAAATCCACAGACACGCTGTGTCTTTTAAAACCTTTATATACGTATACCTCGTATTTATAAACGTTACAGCGTTACGCCTTTATCAGTAGATAAAATAAAACAATCATATAATGTTATTGTTTTTAAATAGTGATGGATGAATACAGCTAAACCTCGAGACTGTTCTCATTCATAGGTTACAAGAGGGATATGTCCTTTTAAAGGGATTCGCTCATGATTTTGTAAAACGCACTTTTTTATGACGAAATAAAGTGCGGCAAATCATAACTAGTGTTTAAACCGCTTATATCATAACAGACACCACATAAAAACAATTCTACAAAACAACAAAGACAAACATTAAATGAATACATCAAAATAGTTGTTTTTAATCAATGTAGCAGTTCCTGTCTTTGAATGGTAGTAGAGCGCGTGGTAATTTCAATATAGCAGTTAAACGTAATGGCTTTATTCTTGAGAATCTTAACTATTTATGCTATAACGCACTTTACCTGTAATCAATTTAAACTAAGAAAAAAAACACGTTTAAACACTACACTTTATTGATACTATTATTTAAAATGTCACGAACTACTTCTACTGACGGCATACATTCGATGTTTTCGATGGAAACTGGCCGAGGTGTTCCGATTGTACTGTAATTTAACAAGCATCAAAGGGCGCCGTGATTTTTTTAGTCCAGCATGATTTAAAGGGAATATTAAGTAATAATTAGAATTAGATTTATTTGAAACATACTATTTGTTGGATTGTCATTTTCCTGTCCCAACACCAATGCGTAGGTGTTATATTCCGAGATCCAATACTTTGTTTCAAAAATCTGTCTTCTGCATATCCAATATTTTATTTCAAATCCCATTCTGTTCCGTTCCAATCCGTTCAATTCAATATTTCGTTCTATGATCCTAGTATCACATTTCGTCTGTTCCATAAAACGTCTCGGTTTTAGTAACGACCGTGCGATTAACACGTCATTTTCTAAAATTAACTCAAGGGTGTATTTCCCATGCCATTTTCTAAAATTAACTCAAGGGTGTATTTCCCATGCCATTTTCTAAAATAAACTCAATGGTGCGTTTTCCATACCATTTTCAAAAATTAACTCAAGATTGCGTTTCCGATGCCATTTTAAAAAAAGTAAATACAGCTGCGACTGGCTGCCGAATTCCAACATTAAATATTTTGTAGTGACCGAAAACCATCATTCATTGAGAAGTTGTTGAAATGTATTTGGAAGGCAATCGGAACACCTCGGTCATTATTCAGCATAACTGATGTATCTCGAAGCTTGCCGGAGATTGTCGAGTTGTTTACGGAGGTTGTCGAAAAAACCTGTGAAATCATGCATATATGCTTATGTTTATATTAATAAAACACATTACTGTTGCACTATTTGCAAACCATGACACCAAGCACTGAATACCAATATAATAGTTAAACCTCGAGGGGTGAACGCGAAAAGGTTCTAAGTGACATTTAAAAAAGAAGAAGATTTCGCTTTCACCCCTCGAGTCCTTTTCCCACGAAAAAAATACAAAATTTTCTCATTCAGTGCGGCGCCAAACTGATCTTTTTTAAATGTTCTTGTTATAAACGTCGTCACTCAAATATGTGTTGAGCGTCTGTGCTTTAAAAAAAAATTCAGTATGGCGCCCTCATTTTTTTAGTTTTCATGTCTGAATGTCATCATGCAAATGTGTGTTGAACGTTTATGCTTCGAGGGCATTTTAAAGGTTTGAATTGTTGCCTATCTGCTTATACATTCTAGGAATGTTTCAACATCCTAAGAAAGAGAGATAATTGATAGGACCTTTTAATCTGTTCAACCTAAGATTTGGGTCCATTATGCAGTTAAAATATATGGGCAAGCCAAGTTGGCAAATTCTTAAGTTTCATCTAATTTCATGAAACGCCAATCAAAAAAGCAAACGCATCTAAAGACAAGTTGACATTTAAACACAAATACAGTAGACAACATGCAGTATTATGATGCTAACATTTATTCGGAACGCCTCGGCCATTTTTCATCAAACACAACCTCGGATGCTATTCGTACTCGGCCATTTTCAATCGAAAACAACTTCGGATGCCATTCGAACTCGGCCATATTCCAGCAAACACAACCTCGGATGCCATTCGAACTGGGCCATATTCCAGCAAACACAACCTCGGATGTCGTTCGAACTGGGCCATATTCCATCCAACACAACCTCGGATGTCGTTCATACTCGGCCATATTCCATCGAACACAACCTCGGATGTCGTTCATACTCGGTCATATTCCATCGAACACAACCTCGGATGTCGTTCATACTCGGCCATATTCCATCGAACACAACCTCGGATGTCGTTCATACTCGGCCATATTCCATCGAACACAACCTCGGATGTCGTTCATACTCCGTACATTTGTAGACGTAGTGTGTGAAATTTTAGATACTAGTATTAATTAAGTGTAGTGTATTTACGTGTATTTCGTATATCTTAGTTTAAATTGATTACCAGTGAAGTGTATTATTGCATAAATAAACATGTTCAGCCCGTTTTTGGAATCAAAAACCATTTACCATTTGATTTAGCTTCAAAACCTATAAATATGGAAGTAAGCCAGTGGTCTGAGATGGTATAACCCTGCTTTGATTCATTGTTAAAAAGACATAACGCATGTAACGATGAGTAGGCACTTCCGAATAGGTGTCATTCGCCCTATAACTAACGATTAATATGTTTTTAATTATTGTATGTTATCATGGACCTATTATGGATAAGTTTAATTTCATATAAATTATGAACAATGCATGCTTGAATAGGTACGATAATTGATCAAATAACGCCATTTACTCCATCATACAGTGATGAAATAGTCGGTTAGTCTTCAAACGGAGATTTTTATAATCAATTTTGCAGTAACTCCCACACCATAAATTAGATAACTCAATTGTTGATTTTTAAAATAAACTATATGCACAAAAGTAAAAAAAGTGACAACTACATTATACAAAGTGAATAAAGATCTTCTAGACTTTATGCTCATCAACACTTTTATCTGCAACAAACAACCAGGAGTCTACTGTTTGTTCTTTCTCCTTGGCAACCCTGCTTGATCAAAGTGTGAAACATATATATATGTTAGGAAAGATGTGGTGGAATTGAAATAAATCAAGTTATCTGTTTTTCAAATGCCATTAATAATGGAGATTAAAGCTGTGTAGTGTATATACGAGTTGATGGCTCATCCCCCCCCCAAAAAAAACAACAAAACAATCAGTGCTATATCAAAGGCACACACCGAAGGTTTAAGATGTATGGTCTATAAAATAGAATATGCAGAACTTATTGTGATTTCGTAATCAAGAAACGCAATTAATAATACTATCCGAAATTTATATCCGAATTTCTATGTAGCAGTAGCATATATTTAAAACCAAATAAACCTGTCGAAACACCATTAATTTGATTACCAATTGTAAATCAAACAACACAAACATGAACAACTAAAGGAAATGGAGTAAACGCTGGGAACTATTTGTAAACTGGTTTATAGGTCAGTGATTTCTTGAACCTATGATAGTCTTTGTTCAAAACAAAACTAACAAATTGCCAATGTAACAGCCACCTTGTGGTACAATAAAGATTGGTGCAAAACAGTTTTTCTATCATTAATATGTTAAACTTATTTGACTGTAATTTTCGAAACAAGAAAAAATACACATGAGATAAAAAAATATATATATTACCGATATTTGGGCGCTTATGGAGATTGGGACCACGTCGCTATTTATTGAAAGATTTTTTTTATAGAAGTCAATCTTTTTTGACTGAACACACATAATATGCATTTTTGCATAAACCTATATTCTGCCCCTTAAACATGTTCCGTGTGGGTTTCTAACATATGCAAAACATTTCCGTATAAAACTAACTGAGTATTTATATGAAAAGCTACAGAAACAAGCTTTTTGATCAGTAGTCAAAAGTTTAAACATAAACCCCGTTTAATGGAACAGGGTAAACGCCAAAGACATAGAACACAAAAAATAAATCACAAACAAGAAACATGGAACAACAGCACAAAACGCCACAAACAACACAGTGCATCTATTCTATATATATCTTATTCGAACAATCCTGAATACAGTTGGTATATGAAGGTTGGTATATGGATAAATCAATTTTCATGTGGGCTAAATGATGTTGACAAGCAATCACAAAGGATCTTGACTTCCATTTTTTCCACGATAAAGAATCGAACCGTTGTAATCACGAATATAATGGAGCAGGTGGGCTCAATTTCGAGGAAAAAATCAAAGTGTACATGGAATGTGCGACAATTAAACATTATAGTCGTTTTTGTTTTTGATTAGAATGGCGTCGATTATTATTAGGTTCTGAAAGTCGAAAAGGAATTCTTGATATTTTACAAATTGAATGAACACAATTCACGAACCGACAGTCAATATCTTTTTTTCGAATTCAGGATCTTATTGCACAGTTCATAGCAACAAACAAACAACTATTTAAACATTCTGATAATGCCTATTCCGTGCAGAGAAAACTTACTAAGATAAAAATATAAGATTACCTCTTTAAAACATACATTTTTCGTCTCGAATTTGAACGCGTCTGCATCATTATATCCGACTCGATTCTTCCCTGGATTTGTTTTCGTACTGAATTAAGGGATATCCAAGGACCTCTCTACTCCCGAGATATGTTTGAGACAAAGTTTTTGAAAAGTTCTGTAACATTATACGGCAATGAATTAATTCCGCCCGCTATTTATAGTTCACCTTGTATGATAAGGCCAGCCAGCCAACACAGGCGGTCAGTTTATCTCTAGCAGTCAGAGCTGTACCATCCTCACCAATATCATATGTATCAATAATAAATAATTAGAACACATGCAGTCGTTCTTCATAACATAAATAGTTCAAAGTTGTATTTACATAAATTCTAGAAGGCCATGACCGATCTGGACAAATATTACAGTCAGTAATTACAGATGAATGCATATACACAACAGAATTACCAATATGAACAGTAGATCTGTCATTACATAAATATATTAACATTAAGTATTTACACTTATTATACAGTATACACATTTTGTTAAATGACTAAATAAAAGTAATATTAGCTTTTCAAATCATATAGTTTATGACTATTCATTAACGGAAATATATGGAGCCTTTAGTTATGAATAAAAACACTTAAATTTAGTTCAATAGTATTCTTACTCGAATCAAGTATACTAAGCCATACTAATACAAATGATATAGTTTAATATTGAGACAACCGACTGAGCATTTTGTCTATATCTCCCTACCCATTGGAACAATAATACAATGCATATTACAGGTCAAGCCCAGTCGTCTGGCACTCAAATATAACCCCTGTTTGGAGGCTATAAGTAGAGGCCACAACGACACTGAACGAGAGACACAAACGTACAAACGGACAACAAACCCATCAAAATAGCACTACCGATAAAGAATGGGATTACCGCCTTCGAACGTTCAGTGAAACTCGAGTTCACTGGCAAGAAGATATCGCGAGATAGGCTTTATTTTGAACAAAACACTGTAACGCTCTTGGACTGTCAGTTACATTGTTAAAGATATGTGTCGACGTCTGCAAAAATAAGTCATATTGAGGTAATGAAACAAACTTATAACAATTAAAGTATTCAATTGAACTAAAGATTCTTTCTGAAAAAGTAAACAATTTGCTACGCTTGTCTGCTTTTGATACATGACATTTCGTAGAAGTGAAAACGTCACCTTTTCCTCCGCACGACTCATTTTGCTGATGACGTCACATATATCGCACAATATATCTGAAATGACGTGCTCATTAAGGTATGGTGAATTTAAGTTATTGTTTTTTGTTTGGATAACTCGACGAAAGGCAAAACCGTTTCACACATAATACGATATACGTATATACATGTATCTTTCAATGTTCATTTTCCACTTCAGATAGAAATTAATACATTAATGCTTATTATTATAACACTAACACTCTAAAATTTGGTCAGCTTATGAAAAGTTCGGATAAATCAACTCGGTTAGTATTATTTTCATTCTACCCATTTTTTGAATATTTTATGCCATTGCTGCTTTGTTTACATTTAACCATTTTCTTATGTCTCATTCTCAATCTTTGATTCTCGGCTTGTACATACCATTCATCTAACCTATTATTTTAATTTTGTTATACATGTTTTAAATGTTCGGTACCTATTAATCCTTGATAACATACATAGTTTTTATATACATAGTTTTTATATTGTAAATATGCACTGTGTTGTTAGTGAAGTTTTGTGCTGTTGTTCCATGTTTCTTGTTTGTGATATTTTTGTGTGTTTGTGTTCTATGTCTTTGGCGTTTACCCTGTGCCATTAAACAGGATTTATGTGTAAACTTTTGTCTACTGAGCTTGTTTCTGTAGTTTTTCACATAAATATTCATACCGTTTTGCATTGTTTTGTTAGCAGATGCTCAACATGAGCCTTGGCTAATAATAATAAATCGTAACAAATCGTTGAACTGTTATTATACGTGTGTTTTCAAGGGAGGATCCAGTATTCGACGTTAAAGGGGACGTAACTTAGGGGCGTAACCTTTTGACATGCGCCCCTCCCTCACAATAATTACTAAACCAAATGGTGCATTATGAGCGTATTTTATTACTTTTTTCTCCTAGCTTGAAATAAAAAGTAAACTCGGATGATTTTAGGTTGGGGGGATCCGCTAGTGGTTTTCTCCCCTACATGAGTTCGTTCACATGGTATCTCAAAAGGGGCACAGTACTGGTTTCCGCGCAGCAGACGGGCCCGAGTGGGATTATTATCACCTTTCATCCATCTTCACGATCGAGTTTAAATACATAAGTATAAATCAACTCCATTTCCAATCCTCTTCCAAGGATCTGCAAGATGTGTTAATATACTATCAGTAGTATAATAATTGGAGTTTCGCGGCCATTTTGTTTGGTGGTTTGGTGGTTTTGTCGGTGGTTTCATTGTTTGCGCATGCGCAAGTTTGAAATTGACTTTCGCGGCCATTTTGTTTGGTGGTGCGGTGGTTCTGTCGGTGGTTCCATTGTTTACGCATGCTCAATTTTCAAAGTTTAACTCAACCAACATTGAGCGGGAAGACAATGGTATCGATTTCGCGCGTTAGCGGTCATATTTGGCGATTTCCCGCTTTTAGCGGTTATGTTTAACCATTGTTTAAAATCCAAGGCAAAGGGTCATTGTTTAACTGGGTCTCCATTGATTATCAGTATTAATCTTTTTGCGATTGAAGTTGGCAGCCATTGTTTTACCGGCTAATATGAGTTATAATTTGACACCATATGACTCAAACAGGAGAATGTTTGATTCCTTTTGGGATGAGAATGGTAATATGTTACCCTGGAACGATAGTGAAGCTCGTTGTATATATTTGTGGGTTAAGGAGAGTCATCAGAAAATGGTAACTCTTTTAAGACAAACTAACAATTTTCAAACCATAGTTGATCAGTACAATAGCCATCAAGAGATTGAAGAATATCCGGATAAATGTAAATTCATTCCCTTTTTAACCGCATATACAGGACTTAAAGATGAGCCCATAGTACGAGAATAATCAACGTCCAAGACATTTTATTTTTATTTTTTATTTTTGGATTGTCAATAGTGGTGTATAACAAACCGAACAAATTGGATATTGTAAGTCTGTGCTTTAACAGTTGTCTAAAGTGTTTAAAAAATACAAAAAATGGCTCAAGCTCAGATACGTTTTTCTAACGAGTTGCAGACATATTTGAGAGGTTTTGGTTTTGAAAATGTCTCTTGGTCACCAATAAGAAGGGAAATTACATGCACACTTGGTGACAAATTTGTCATAGTTGTGAAAGAGAGACAGCGACGCATAAAAATAATATTTAAAAAGGGTCACCAAAGTTTTCAATTACCATTTGATATTTTTGAAACTCTCTGTGATATGAAGGAAAGTGTTCAGTTATTGGCTTCATTCTTACACGGACAGTCGAAATGACAACTTCAAAACTATTAGAGTTTGAATATAGTTCTCCAAGCATGCTATTCTTTCAAGACAGACTTAAAACGTTCGACATGTGGCCACCTCAAATAGAACCAAACAAGTTCCAATTATCTTCAGCAGGATTTTATTATACTGGCAGAAATGACACAGTAGAGTGTTTTTCTTGCGGTTTGCGATTACATCAGTGGCAGAAAGGAGACGAGTCGTTGTTAGAACATAAAACACATTCTCCAAGTTGTTTATTTTTGAACATAATTGGACATCATGAAAACGACATTTCATGGCAGCATAAGGACACCCGATCTTCGTCCTCCAATGACTCATCCCGAGCACCATGGACGTGGACCGAACCTCTGGCGGGTTTTCAATATGGCGATATCCCCGGATGATCTGAAAATTCAAATTTGAATTTTTCCGTTACCATATGTAACTATAAAAGACATACAACACAGCACAAACATTCAGTGTTTCATCGACATTTGGTGTGATCATATCGCAGCAGAAAAACTTAACATGGATTGCAGTGAACTATCTCAAGATATTTATGAAAATGAACATTGTGACTCCAAAACGAATGTTATGGACACTACAGAGATTTATACTCCAGTTTCTACAAGTGTCGCGCTAATGAATTCATACTTTGACTTTGTATATGCGAAGGCACTGTGTGAGGTTATGGGTATGGTGACTAGACAACTTTGCTATGGTTGCCAGATGGATCTCCCATCTCAAAAAGATCACGATTGTATCATGGATACAGACCCTGATGATGATGAGTATAAAATAGAACGTTACTTTAGTGACATGCTAAACGCAGTTAATGAAAAAAATATACTACAAAGTTGGGAAGAAATTGTGCGCATTTCAAACATTTCCTCTGAAATGATTGATTTACACAAACATTTGCTAGAGAGCAATGACTATCTGCAGATAATGAAAACCGAGCGGTGGTGTGAAAAAATGAAAAGAATGGTGTTGACAATCAATCGCATTGAAGATCGACTGTTTCGTCCATCACGTTGAGCAAAAGAATATTTACAACACAACAAAATGGACATATTATGCAATGTTGTATGTGTTTTACTGCATTTTTCTTCAAAAAAAGAATTCATGAGAAATTAAGAACTCTGGCATTGTGTGGCGTAAAATGATTTGTTATATTTATTACTTCACGAATTTCCTTTTTGCATGTTTCAAATAAATATTTAATTCACTTTATGTACATGTATGTCATTGTATGTATATGCTTGTATGATCATATGCTGACTTATTTTATACATGTTTAGTTTCAAATAAATGTATTTATATCTATACATGTTTTCATTTCCTTGCTTTAGTTTAATTAACAACCCATGTGTCCCATAATATAAACTACTAACAACGATGATCATGTTTAATCATGGAAAAAACGCAGAAGGAACATATCCTATCACAATATTATTTCGATTCTAAAAACGCAGGCAGCTTTTTGGGTGCAAAAAAGTTACACAGGATATTAAACAAAAACTATCCAAGAGTATTTACTACTTATTTCATACAGAAATGGCTCAACAATCAAGATTCGTATGCCATTCAACGTCAG
This sequence comes from Mya arenaria, assembly GCF_026914265.1. NCBI lineage: Eukaryota > Metazoa > Mollusca > Bivalvia > Myida > Myidae > Mya > Mya arenaria. The sequence continues at coordinate 22,201,830 of NC_069137.1, forward strand.
GCGAGACATACATATAAAAGACCACGTGTTGAAGTGGCGGGTATGAACGATCAGGGTGATATGGATTTAATGGCAGTTGATAACATTGCTAAATACAATGATGGAGTTAAATACCTACTCATTGTTATAGATATATTTTCACGTTTTCTATCCGTTCGACCCTTAGTTAATAAAAAATCTAACACGGTATTGTTAGCAATCAAGGATATTCTTAGTGTTCATAAGTTTAAAAAGTTAAGAACGGACCGAGGTTCTGAATTTATCAATCGTGAATTAAAAGCGTTTATGCAAAAGAAGAGAGTTTACTTGTTTAATACACAAAGCACCGCTAAAGCAAACTATGCAGAGCGAGTCATTCGTACCCTTCGTGGTATGATATTTAGAATGTTAAGATATCAGCGAAATTATAGATATATAGATCACCTTCAAGATATTGTAAATAGTTACAATAATTCCCCTCATCGGAGTTTGGATGGATTAGCACCAAGTGATGTTACAAAGAAAAACGAGACACAACTTTGGAGTAAAATGTATCTAAAACCTAAAAAATTCCCCAAAACGCCTCCTCGCTTTAAATATAAAATTGGTGATTTGGTTAGATTAAGTTACACGAAACATCCCTTTAGAAGAGCTTATCAACAACAATATACTACAGAAGTTTTTAAAATAAAGAGCAAGATTTTCAAACAAGGTTTTCCATTGTATAAGATCATAGACTTGAATAAAGAACCAATATCAGGTTATGTGAATCAAAATGAAATAATTCCTGTTGATAAAGATGCAGACAGTCTTTGGTATGTTGATAAAGTTTTAAAAAAGAGAAAAGTCAAAGGGAAATTAGAGTATTTTGTTCGATGGGAAGGATTTCCAAAATCATTTGATCGCTGGATTGATGCAGATCAAGTTCAAGAACAATAATAATGGAACGATATGTGTTTGTGAGAGACAGTGAAAGTAATCACATCTTCACCGAGAACAAACCCTATAACTTCAAAGTGCAGTTAAAATTACCTCTATCTTTTAATGGTTACTGGAAGGTTGCTTTGTGTGAAATAAGTATAAAAACTGATCCTAAAGCAAGAAGAAAAACTGTAGATAATACCTTATTTATTTATTCAAGCGTTTGCAAAGAAAGCGTTGTTGACGGAGGTGAACGTCCCTTATTGAGAAGAATAGAGAAAAACGAAGAAAATGGTTGGAATTATGTGTTAGAATCTCCTTTTTATTTACCCTTAAACCGATCAGAATTCCAAGAGATTGATTTCAGTATAAAAACTGTGGAAAACGAGTATGCTTCATTCGTAAGTTCACCAGTGCATCTCACACTTCATTTTAAGCGATATCCATTTTACCCCAAATATGAATCAATCTAAGTTGTATGTACCGAACCCACAAATGTGGATAGACTATTTCAAAAATAACAAACCTCAAGTTGGGAGGGGATTTGCCATTCCACACAAGTCGAAGATGGGAAGTAATGGTATGACAATCAGCACAGTTTCCCCATCGGAACAGACAGTAAACCAGGCGAAAAGTGAGCTGAAACGAGATGGTTTAAATACTTCAGAAATGTCAACCCTTGTTCATAAATTATCCAAACCTTTAGAAGTAACACATCGTGTAAACAGCGCGAGAAAAAAACAGTTCAGAAACAGAAGTAAACAAACTAAACCGAAAAAAGGACAGAAGTCTACAAGAAAAAATAAACAAACTGAAAATAAACCTGTAAAAAACAATCAAAAATCAAGAAAAGGTGTAAAAGCAAGCAAAAAAGTGGACAATAAATGGAAAATTGATAAGAAAGCGAGAAATAATTCGAAGAAATCTACGTGGGATATATTTGGTTCATAAAATGTCTTATTTCACAAAAGATGGATTTTCTGAAGGTGTTCCGAATGAATTACTACTATTTGACTTACCTCCTACACAAGTTGCGGTGAATGATGTCCATTATCAAGAGATTCGTCCAATATCCCAAGTGTCGGATGATACTCCCATTGAGTTTCAAATCAGTGGTCAGAATTCGATGGACTATCTCGATCTGAAAGATACACAGTTATGTGTGAAACTAAAAGTAACTAATCCAGATGGATCTAACTTAAAATCGGGTGAGAAGGTGGGACCTGTGAATTTGTTCTTGCAGGCATTATTTTCAATTATAGAAGTGACTCTACAAAACAAGGCGGTTATATCATCTAATTACAATCCATATATAGCCATGTTTAATACTTTACTATGTAATGGAAAAGATGCTTCATTTTCTCAATTGTCTTCTCAACTATTCATAAAAGATGACAATGATCACCCAGAAGACTGTGATCCTAGTGGAGCAAACAATGGATTGTTTTTACGGGCAAAATATATAACAAAATCAAAAACTTTAGAGTTGCAAGGGCCTATATATCACAGTTTATTTACTATTAAACGGTACCTGTTAAACCAAGTGGATGTTAATGTGAAGTTGTATCGTAGTTCTCCAGCATTCTGTCTAAGTTCTGGCGAGACATCCCCAAGCTATAAAGTAAACATTACAGATAGTTATCTTTTAGTAAAAAAAGTTAGCGTCAATCCAGCTCTCATTGTTGCTCACTCTGAGATGTTAAAGATCAACACAGCAAAGTATCCATTTGATAGACTTGAATGTCGGTTACAAACCATTGCTGCAGGAAGTACGGTGTTTACGTGGGATAACTTATTTCAAGGACAAAAACCAAATACAATTGTCGTAGCCTTTGTTAGATCAGCAGCAATTTCGGGAGATTATAAATCAAATCCATTTCATTTCCTAAACTGTGACATTAGGAGTATTTGCCTTTATGCTGATGGGGTTCCAGTGTGGGGTAATCCACTAAAAACAAATTTTAATAATTTAAATGGAGAAAGTTTTATGAGAGTATACGCAAATATGTTTCTAACAAATGGAATGTGGAATAAAGATGCTGGACTTGATATAAACAGAGAAGACTTTGCACATCCTGTATTTTTACATTTCAATTGGAGCCAAAGTTTTCTGATGAAGTATTTCTATCTCTAATAAAAACAGGAAATGTGCGATTAGAGGTTCAATTTGGAACGGCTTTATCTACCGCAACAAGCATTGTGTATAATAGTTCTCCTGGATTTTTTCAAATTAACGCTCAGAGAGACATAATAACAGAATGAATACATCACAGCTTCAGTGTTGTATAGACTGTGATCCAATGTTACAAAAAACAATTTTGGGGGTGTTTGCGGCTGATCAACTACCAAACGACTTGGTATTTCCATGTGGTTTTATTGCCAATACAGACAATCATTTCATGGAAGGAAGACATTGGTGTACATTTTACTTCCCAAATTCAACCACTATCGAATATTTTGACAGTTATGGGAAACCAATTGACTATTTTAACACTTATTTTCTGAAATATGCTTCTTATTTTTCAACTGTTATCACAAATTCGAGACAGCTACAAAGTAATTACAGCGATGTTTGTGGGATGTATTGTTTGTTTTTCTTACTACAACGAACAAATGGTGTATCTTTCTATGACATTGTACATAGTTATTTCAATGATTATAACTGTAATGATTTACTTGTATATAACTTCGTTAGAAATATGTTTCCATATTGTTCGCAAAATGGTTGTTTCAAAAACCAAACATGTAGATCACTAATAAAGTAGTGTATTTAAATGGTTTTTGTTTGTATTCTATTTATTGTGTTCTCTGTTATCAACAAGTGTAGATCATGTTGGATGCATTAATTAAAATTGAATGCCCTGCCACTTGTATTGTGGCAGGAACAAGTGGAAGTGGAAAGTCAACCTTTCTATTTGAGTTGTTTAAAAATGCAAACTCTATGTTTACCATGATTCCGAAAAAGATTATATATTGTTATTCTACCTATCAATCCTTATTTGATGATATGAAAGAACATGTGGAAAATATTGAATTTTTTGAAGGTTTACCAACTAAAGACGATATGGACATGTGGACTATGGAAACTGACTTCAAAATATTAGTGATTGATGATTTAGCACAAAAAGCTTCACAAAGTGTAGATATTGTCAACTTATTCACCATTTATAGTCATCACCATAATTTTTCAGTCTTTTTCGTAGTGCAAAATTTATTTACAGGAGGAAAATATTTTCGAACTATTAGTCTAAACAGTCATTATTTTGTGTTGTTTAACAATCAGAGAGATAAATTACAAATTCAAGCATTAGCCAAACAAATGTTTCCCGGTGAAACGCATTATTTTATGGATGCCTATAGAAAAGCCACAAACAAGAAATATAGTTACCTTCTGGTGGATGTAAGTCCACATTCTAACCCGTTATATAAACTTCGTACAGACATCTTTCCACATCAAACCCCCATTGTATTTCTACCTGAAAAGGAGAAAAATGGAAGATAAACTACAGAAAGAGAGACATTTTTTAAAATTTATGATCAACACCAATGAAAAACAACAAAAAATGTTGATAAAAAACTTAACAAAATCTCAATTGGCTGCACTTATAGAGGTGATTTACAATGCTATCAGGGGAAATCTTGTCATTCCAGAAAAGGATAAAAAGAACTTGAAACGATATAGACATGTCATACGTAAAGTAATATCCAAAAGACTCTCTCAAAAAAGGAGGAAAGCCATTCTGTTAAAATATTTCAAACAGTTTTTAGCGTTAATTAAACCCAGTGAATCATGGCTCAAGAATTAGTGTTAATTCCTAAATCAAAGTATGAATACTTACTCTCTAAATGTGATGGAAGTTTACAAAACAGTCAACCTTCTAAAAACAATAACATGGTATTACAACAAAATGGTAAGAATTCACAGAAAAGGTTGACTCAAAATGGCGGGAAGTTACAGAAAAAATCAATTCAAGATGACGGAAATTTACAGAAAAGACTAGTCGTGAAACGTTTAAACAAGTTTTTTGAAAAACCTAAAAAAAATAAGAAAAAAATGAGAATCTCAAAGAAATAAAGTCAAAACAAAACAAAAGGGGAAAAACAAAGATAATTAACAAATTGAAATGGATTCCCTATAGTATTTGAAATTCAAATGTTTAAAATTCAAATGTTTGGCGAACTTTTTTCCCGCCAAATTCACATTTTGGTGGAATATTTTCCCACTAAAACATTTGACAAACTAGTTCATTTACTATTGAGTTTCCGAGTTAGTAACATTCTTTAAGTTTTTACAGAAGGAAGAAATTGATACTTTTGAACCTGAAAAAATACCAGAGGATGGATCTAAGGGATATATTCTAGAAGTAGATCTAGAATAACCAAAACATTTACATGACAGTCATAACGACTACCCATTAGCTCCGGAACGTAAATTCACACCCAATGAAAAATTATCTCCTTATGCTCAACATATGTTGAAACATTTACACAACAGTGAGGAACTTCCACCCAGAGCAAAGGTGGAAAAATTACTCACCACTTTAGAAAACAAACAGAATTATGTACTTCACTATCGCAACCTGCAACTGTATCTCCAACTCGGTCTAAAATTGAAAAAAATACATAAAGTATTAGAGTTCCAACAAGAGGCTTTCATGAAACCCTACGTTGAGTTCAACACCAAAATGCGACAACAAGCCAAGACTGCTTTCGAGAAGAACTTCTTCAAACTCATGAACAACTCGGTCTTCGGTAAGGTTGTTGTTTTTTTTTTTTTTTTTTTTTTTTTGGGGGGGGGGGGGGTTCGTGTTAATTATTACATTGTTATCATTTTGTATGATCTGCCCGTATGTAATTTATACAATTTATTTATTGTCACTTCCATACCACTAATACTTATCTACAAAAACAACTGTTCAATAATTGTCAGGCGTAGTTTCACTTTTTGGTATTTCATTCATCTTCAATCAGACGCTTACAAGTGCTCATGTACAATTAGGAACCTAAAGTAAAACTGACCAAAACTAACTACCGGCAAGTAAAAAGTGTATTTTTCGGTCCCATTTTCATATCCCTCATCCAAAACACAGGTATCTAAGATAACGACGGATACCATCATAAAAACATATATTGAGCAGTTCAGAGTAAAGATTAACATGATGAAAAGTTACTTACCAAAAATTTTGTTTACTTTCAGGAAAAACCATGGAAAATCTTCGGAAGCATCGGTCCGTAGAACTTGTTCATACAGAAAAACGACTACAGAAGGTGTCATCCACACCCACTTATAAGATGCACCGGATTTTTTCTGAAGACCTTGTTGGTGTTGAATTAAGTCGCAAAAAAAATTAAATTAAATAAACCAATTTTTGTTGGAATGAGTATCCTTGATTTGTCAAAATATACCATGTACGATTTTTATTATAATCATTTGAAAAATGTGTATGGTAGCAACGTTGAGCTAGAATTAACGGACACAGATTCATTTTTAGTATCATGTACAACACCGGACATTTTCCAAGATATGTTGGCCTATTCACATTTGTTTGACACTTCAGATTTCCCTAAAGATCATTTTTTATATAGTGACTTCAACAAAAAAGTAATGGGAAAAATGAAAAGTGAAACAAATGAGAAATGTATTAGTGAATATTGCGGTTTGCGATCGAAAATGTATGCATTTAAGTGTGATGATATAGACGAGAAAAGAGCAAAAGGGATATCAAAAGCGGTTGTTAAAAAATCATTGACTTTTAATGATTATAAACATGTATTATTTAATAATTCTCAAATGCACTCAACAATGCATTCATTAAGAAGTCATAACCATAAAATTTATCTGGAAACAATCAGCAAAGTAGGATTATCTAGTTTTGATGACAAAAGATTTTTATTAGAAGATGGAATTAAATCATATGCTTATGGACATTATAAGATACAAGAGATATAATTTCTATGTTTTATACCAAATTACATCTAATTTCATGTAATTTCATGTGATGTTATCTACTGCTCTACTGTTGAAATGTAACCTAAAATAAATAAAAAAAAATAAAAAAAATGTATGATCTTTGTTAAACAAATTGTTTGAATTCAATTATAATCAACTTTATTTGTATTTGCATTGTATTGTATTTATAAGAAAATAAATATTAAAATCTTGTCTGATATTTTATTTATTGATACAACATACCGGAATGGTATAAAATAGCTCGTCAGACATGTCCTCAACTTATAAATCTCAATTTGGTCTTGTTAAATTTTAAAATATTGTATTAATGGAATGAAATAGTTATACACAAAAATAAATAATAAAAAACATTCACGTTTTCATTACAATAAGATCGAACACATCTTAACATTTCTGTAGGGTTGATTTAATGAAATGTAAACGATACATCATACCTTTAAGGTATGAGGTTATTTGATAAAGAAATTGTGTGAATCCTTTACCGATTTAATAAAAATAGTGAAACTCAAAAGAAGCTAAGAGAGGACAAAACTGTTATATCTTCAAAACCTACTTTTGGTGGTCAAAATAAAAGATTATTTAGTAAGTTGTTTGAAAAACTTTCATGTCATTGTAAGGTTCAACGGAGGTGTTCATAATGATAAACAGAGTCCATTGAATCGAGCGCTGGCATTTGACAATGGTTTAATAAGTGATTTATTGTGATAGCTCACCACAGTGGAAGAGCTTTAGTCACCCTGAATGATAAACTAGATATATGATAACGACAATCTCGTCTTTTGAGCCATCAGCAGCTCATTTAACTGTCTTCACTTTTAAGTTATTACAATGGGTACGTCGGAGAGTAATTGAGTGGCTATTAGATATGGTGTTGTTGTACGAATTGACACTAAACGGTCAGTTTTTAGTCATTCAATTTCTTGAAATCACTTTCGATCACGCGATGGCTGGGTTCTGATGAACTTTTGTTTGTCAATGACCTGTGATCTTACATATAAAAGAATCCGTTTGATCACATATAAAGATGGTGGAGGTTATGATAAGTCCATCGTCTGATGAGGGAAAACAATACCATTAAATAGATCCTAGGTCGATGACCCTATGTTAGAAACGTTGGATGAGTTGTCCTTTGACATACAATACACTGATGTGGTTAGTGTGACAATGCTATTGTTTATATCCCTTCTATTGAAATGAATACTGTTAATCAATGGAGACCCAGTTAAACAAACATGTTTAAAGGAAATTCCCATTATGATATGCACAGCAATTTAAATATTAACTTAATGTGTTTTAAGTAGATCCTATTTTCAGTTTTATTTTGTTCAATTTTAGTAATTAAATAATATAATTGTTTATATAATTGTTCGATGAATTCAGAGGATATCAAATAAAGTGTGTTTATCGTCTGATTGTTTTCGAAGAGAAATAAGACTTAAGTTTTTTTGGCCCTGCAGACTAAAAGCCATTCCTCTCTGTGTATGTGCTAATTAGCGGGTCTAAAGATAACCACATAACCATTTGCGAATAAATCAAATGTTTGAAATTAAAATTCAAACAGTTTCTGAATAGCAATTTTATTTCGATTTTGACCATAAACGATATGAATACTTTCAAGATATCATATAACACCCAGCACCAAGGTAGGCATACCAAACTTTATATACATGTCCTGGGTCAATATTTAACTTGCCCTATTTGTTTTCAACATATTCATAACCATTGTTATTGAATCTTTGGTGTCATTAACAAAGGCAAACAAAAGAAAGGGCAATACTTCAACACCTTGATCAAATCTTGAGTTAAACTTCCTCAACACGACAAGGACTGACCTTCACTGGACAAGTTAAATACACGCTGTTTGAACTGTTGAGATTAAGCAGTTATATAAAATCATTATCAAACCTAAATGGCCAATATGTTTATGTTATTTGACCCTTTGACACCGCCTTATACACTAGCCAAAATAAAATGGTTTGGTTAGGGGAACATCCTTTCCAAAAACAGGTATTTGTTTAGGCTTTATATTAGAACGTTATTGTCATCATTGGAGAATTGTGTTAAAGTTATCTTCTGTATAAAGCTTTAAAAGATTAAAATTACATCTTAAAGCACACGCTTAAAAACGTTTATTTTTATTTTTACCAACTGACTATAAAATCGGTAGGGTCGGGTAACCCGAACCATATGTATTGTTTTAGGACCTCTGATATTTGACGGATTTTTGTTCATACGATCTACTTCCAAAGTATTTAATTGGAGACAAAATAAACAAGCATAACTGAAACTTTACAATTAGTTGTCATTTTATATCCATCATAAGTTGTTAGTATAAGTTCAAGATCGCAATATAATTCACCTCGTGAACACAAAAAAAAATGTCTAAAGAACATTATAGTAATCAGTTGTTTTAGATACATTTTACTCCAAAGTTGTGTCTCGTTTTTCTTTGTAACATCACTTGGTGCTAATCCATCCAAACTCCGATGAGGGGAATTATTGTAACTATTTACAATATCTTGAAGGTGATCTATATATCTATAATTTCGCTGATATCTTAACATTCTAAATATCATACCACGAAGGGTACGAATGACTCGCTCTGCATAGTTTGCTTTAGCGGTGCTTTGTGTATTAAACAAGTAAACTCTCTTCTTTTGCATAAACGCTTTTAATTCACGATTGATAAATTCAGAACCTCGGTCCGTTCTTAACTTTTTAAACTTATGAACACTAAGAATATCCTTGATTGCTAACAATACCGTGTTAGATTTTTTATTAACTAAGGGTCGAACGGATAGAAAACGTGAAAATATATCTATAACAATGAGTAGGTATTTAACTCCATCATTGTATTTAGCAATGTTATAAACTGCCATTAAATCCATATCACCCTGATCGTTCATACCCGCCACTTCAACACGTGGTCTTTTATATGTATGTCTCGCCTGACGTTGAATGGCATACGAATCTTGATTGTTGAGCCATTTCTGTATGAAATAAGTAGTAAATACTCTTGGATAGTTTTTGTTTAATATCCTGTGTAACTTTTTTGCACCCAAAAAGCTGCCTGCGTTTTTAGAATCGAAATAATATTGTGATAGGATATGTTCCTTCTGCGTTTTTTCCATGATTAAACATGATCATTGTTGTTAGTAGTTTATATTATGGGACACATGGGTTGTTAATTAAACTAAAGCAAGGAAATGAAAACATGTATAGATATAAATACATTTATTTGAAACTAAACATGTATAAAATAAGTCAGCATATGATCATACAAGCATATACATACAATGACATACATGTACATAAAGTGAATTAAATATTTATTTGAAACATGCAAAAAGGAAATTCGTGAAGTAATAAATATAACAAATCATTTTACGCCACACAATGCCAGAGTTCTTAATTTCTCATGAATTCTTTTTTTGAAGAAAAATGCAGTAAAACACATACAACATTGCATAATATGTCCATTTTGTTGTGTTGTAAATATTCTTTTGCTCAACGTGATGGACGAAACAGTCGATCTTCAATGCGATTGATTGTCAACACCATTCTTTTCATTTTTTCACACCACCGCTCGGTTTTCATTATCTGCAGATAGTCATTGCTCTCTAGCAAATGTTTGTGTAAATCAATCATTTCAGAGGAAATGTTTGAAATGCGCACAATTTCTTCCCAACTTTGTAGTATATTTTTTTCATTAACTGCGTTTAGCATGTCACTAAAGTAACGTTCTATTTTATACTCATCATCATCAGGGTCTGTATCCATGATACAATCGTGATCTTTTTGAGATGGGAGATCCATCTGGCAACCATAGCAAAGTTGTCTAGTCACCATACCCATAACCTCACACAGTGCCTTCGCATATACAAAGTCAAAGTATGAATTCATTAGCGCGACACTTGTAGAAACTGGAGTATAAATCTTTGTAGTGTCCATAACATTCGTTTTGGAGTCACAATGTTCATTTTCATAAATATCTTGAGATAGTTCACTGCAATCCATGTTAAGTTTTTCTGCTGCGATATGATCACACCAAATGTCGATGAAACACTGAATGTTTGTGCTGTGTTGTATGTCTTTTATAGTTACATATGGTAACGGAAAAATTCAAATTTGAATTTTCAGATCATCCGGGGATATCGCCATATTGAAAACCCGCCAGAGGTTCGGTCCACGTCCATGGTGCTCGGGATGAGTCATTGGAGGACGAAGATCGGGTGTCCTTATGCTGCCATGAAATGTCGTTTTCATGATGTCCAATTATGTTCAAAAATAAACAACTTGGAGAATGTGTTTTATGTTCTAACAACGACTCGTCTCCTTTCTGCCACTGATGTAATCGCAAACCGCAAGAAAAACACTCTACTGTGTCATTTCTGCCAGTATAATAAAATCCTGCTGAAGATAATTGGAACTTGTTTGGTTCTATTTGAGGTGGCCACATGTCGAACGTTTTAAGTCTGTCTTGAAAGAATAGCATGCTTGGAGAACTATATTCAAACTCTAATAGTTTTGAAGTTGTCATTTCGACTGTCCGTGTAAGAATGAAGCCAATAACTGAACACTTTCCTTCATATCACAGAGAGTTTCAAAAATATCAAATGGTAATTGAAAACTTTGGTGACCCTTTTTAAATATTATTTTTATGCGTCGCTGTCTCTCTTTCACAACTATGACAAATTTGTCACCAAGTGTGCATGTAATTTCCCTTCTTATTGGTGACCAAGAGACATTTTCAAAACCAAAACCTCTCAAATATGTCTGCAACTCGTTAGAAAAACGTATCTGAGCTTGAGCCATTTTTTGTATTTTTTAAACACTTTAGACAACTGTTAAAGCACAGACTTACAATATCCAATTTGTTCGGTTTGTTATACATCACTATTGACAATCCAAAAAAAAAAAAATAAAAAAAATGTCTTGGACGTTGATTATTCTCGTACTATGGGCTCATCTTTAAGTCCTGTATATGCGGTTAAAAAGGGAATGAATTTACATTTATCCGGATATTCTTCAATCTCTTGATGGCTATTGTACTGATCAACTATGGTTTGAAAATTGTTAGTTTGTCTTAAAAGAGTTACCATTTTCTGATGACTCTCCTTAACCCACAAATATATACAACGAGCTTCACTATCGTTCCAGGGTAACATATTACCATTCTCATCCCAAAAGGAATCAAACATTCTCCTGTTTGAGTCATATGGTGTCAAATTATAACTCATATTAGCCGGTAAAACAATGGCTGCCAACTTCAATCGCAAAAAGATTAATACTGATAATCAATGGAGACCCAGTTAAACAATGACCCTTTGTCTTGGATTTTAAACAATGGTTAAACATAACCGCTAAAAGCGGGAAATCGCCAAATATGACCGCTAACGCGCGAAATCGATACCATTGTCTTCCCGCTCAATGTTGGTTGAGTTAAACTTTGAAAATTGCGCATGCGTAAACAATGGAACCACCGACAGAACCACCGCACCACCAAACAAAATGGCCGCGAAAGTCAATTTCAAACTTGCGCATGCGCAAACAATGAAACCACCGACAAAACCACCAAACCACCAAACAAAATGGCCGCGAAACTCCAATTATTATACTACTACTATCCAGAAGCTGAGAGGAATATGTCAAATGCGTGAATTTTTCATTTTTTTTTTCATTTAAGTCCTTCATAATTTCTAACGAAAACTCGGATAAAATATGAAAAGTGATTAATATATGTCCGTCCCTCCCATGTAGTAAATGTCATTCTTTAACACACTCCTCTCGATTTTACCATTAAATTTGTAAAATATGACACTCGATTTCAATAAATGTCACAATGCAATAAGGTTAACGTGTCATTACTTTGAATTGCGGGTTGAGACTGCATCCTTGTTTATTCGTAAAAACAGAGTGTTTAAAAAGTCTCATATGTTTCAACGCTAATTAAATGTTTACAACCGTTTTGTGGAGGGATAGGTTTTCTTTGTCAAACAATATTTCATTTTCGTTACGTATATTACATTATATATTTGATGAATCAGCACCTCTTTTGCACCAAGACTTGTACAATCCGTCTGACATATTTGATTGTGACAAGAATGTATTTTTGTTATTAATACAACAACTATTACGTGCAGAATTCCCGCGAAAACTCGTCAACATTTCTAGCATGAAGTATCTTTGAAACGTGGTAAACCATCGGGGCGCATAGTGTCCGAATAGTTCGAATGTTCGACATGTAATAGAGATTGTTTTTTGGTTTATTTGTTGCTTGGTAAGTGCTCAGTCATTGTAGCATTTTGAGAGGAATATCACAACCATGCACAGTATTACAGAGTATTGCAATGTTTGAAGAAATACGTGTTATTTTTCAATACAGAAATGTTTTCATCTCTAATATATTTTAACCATGCAGGAGATGTAAAGATGACATTTTATTTGACTTATTTTACAATGATATTAAAAATCGTTGATTGTCATTGGCCTCCACGACAGTACAAACGCTAAAAACAATTTGAAGGGGAGAGGAAAACAATACAAAGTATATTCTTAAGTATTTTTCCTCTTCATCAGATTTTATAATCCAGAATGAAAAAAAAACAAAACACTACATAATATAGATCTAAAAGAATCAATGAAATTTAAAGAGACTAGAGAACATATTGTCCCAATTTTTATCGGGCAATACAGAATGTCCAAAAAACCCACCTTGTATATGACCGTTAATACATCATGTTACATGGTTTAAAGAATAAACGCAAAAATCTTGTTGGCCATAACATAGTCTCAGCTGAGTTTCCCCGTTTAAAAATATCGTGGAATGGTTTCCCCGTTTTAAAACACGCGGTATGTTTTTTTCCGAACACATTGCAAGTCAGGTGATCGTTCCACTTGCCTGTCATTTAGCGTTTAAGCCAACTCGCTAACATTTCAGCAGTAATGTTCTTTTTCAATAGTTTCCATTGATCATTTTGATCACCGATGTTAATCTGTCGGGCTCAGTGTTTATGTTGTTTCGCAGCAGTATTCCGCTTACTTGCACCGTACATCATTTTGGGAAGCCATAAAGTGTGTATATATCTAGCACGTGCAAGCTCATGTTAGTGTAAATGCACTTTTTGTATAAGAAAATAAAGTGTGGCAAATCATTAGGAGTGTTGAATTAAGATAGAGTTAGAGTTTTTTTTGGTGTGTGTGTGTTTTTGTTTTTGTTTTTGTTTTTCTCTTTTCCTTCTTATTTGCCATGTATCATTGTGACCGTGATAATTATTATTTGGCATATCATGTTTTGTCAAGAAACTGTTATTTTCATGTTTAAGACAATAAACAATAATATACTAAGGTACCAAAAGCTGGAAACCTTTCAGCAAATGTTGATATTTGCTTAAATATCGTCATTGAAGACCACAATATTCCTTAGCGTTAACAAAGCTGATTATTACTTTATTACGGTTTTGTTGTTGCGTGTTTGGTTGACTGACATTATAACGTGATGTAATCAATGTATCTTTAAGGGGTCAAACTATCTACCATTGTTTTAAAGTGACATTCTTATTCAAAATCAATACATACACATATATAACAAACAAATTTCGAGTGATTAACCTTTAACTACTTACTTAATAATGCATTTATGGAAAATATTAATTACTGACAACAAGATTTTAACCGTGTATTTAATAACAGAAAGCGCAACAATATTATATGATTGGTGAATGCTAAAAGATTTACTGTGGTCCAGTATCGTCTCATAAGGTAGAAATACCGTGTTGAATGCTCATTTCTTTCAAATTAAACTCGGTATCCTTCATAAGAACCATTGTTTTCGACGTTTATTTATGCTTTTTTGGAATATTAAAAGAATAGTATCAATTGTGGTAAATCGTATCTGCGTTTTCGATATCTCAACATAAAATAATGATAAAAATAAGTATTAAAATAAATCAGATGCATTACCGGGAAAACTATTTTTAAGTTTCGGTCCGAAAACATGAGCGAATACCTTTAAAATGATGTTACTTGATAAAAAACATTCATTCAAAAGTGCAAACAAAATTTTATTTTGAAACTGATGTGTTTTATAAAACGGCCTTTGAGTCTCGACTTTTTAATAAACAATCAATTAAAAAATAATTTGTCATCGCTTTTGGCTTATGATGTGGATTATATTAAAATGTTTTCTCCAGCTTAAAGTGGAAAAAACAACATAATAAGTGTTGTGGTATTTTACGTAATATTATAACAAATAATATTTGAAAGACGAACTAGCAACTTTTTTTGATTTTGGAGCAATTAAAGATGTTTTGCTGTATTTTTAGTCTTTCTGTGATATAAAACAAACACATTAAATACCAACCAGCTATGAAAAATAACAATAAATGGAGATAGAGCAGTTGCATGCTGCACAAACATGTGGTTATATTCATGTCTGTTTCTTCAGTGCATCGATTGAGCATACATATTGTTTAGACTGATGTAAAGATCATGTTGTCTTGACGACTTGTCTTTTGACCAAATTGTAGTTGGTTAATCATGATTTATCAATAACTGAGCGTTAGTGATTGTTATCTCGCGCATGATGACTACCAACTAAATGCAACGACACCAACCGTTTTCGTAGCATCATAGGAGACTCAGGTAGACATCTAGAAATAGTACATTATGATATACTATGTGCCTTTTGTTTCGATAAAGATATAGAAGTAGTTGAAGATGTTAGCATGCTTTCTTGAATGCAGAAAATATAATATAATACGATGTTTTCATTTAGACTATATAACAACTGCAAATTCCTCATTGAAAGTATTTAATAGCAAGCTTTTATGCAAAATTATGATAAATTGTTAAAGACATACCAATTCATCCATGCATCCCTGCAGTTATGCAAATTAATTAAACGTTGAATGCTTTCTACATAATATTGTTGAAATTATCATGAAAATGACGATGCTGTTATTGTACATCATTGATGTAAACATGTTTTTGTAAGATGTATTTTGTATAATGGGCAGGTGGCCGTAAAAAGCTTAATAAACTTGACCTGTAACTTGACTTGTCCTAATTATATCGATAAGAGTTGATGTCAACTTAAACGGTAAAAGTTCATTTTACCGTCTACAACTGCTGGGAATCTTGTGATAGTAATGAACAGTACGTGCAAATTTGTATATTAACAACTACAGAAACAAGCTCAATAACCAAAAGTTTGAACATGAACCAAGTTTAATTGCACAGGGTAAACGCCAAAGACATAGAACACAAAAACAAAAACTCACAAACAAGAAACATGGAAAAACAGCACAAAACTTCGCAAACAACACAGTGCATATGTACCATATAAAAAACTAGGTATTTTTTTTTTATCAAGGATTGTTAGGTACCGCCTTGGAACGGTCAGTAAAATGTAAATATACTGCGGTTTTTATCAGTTTACGTGCACAAACCTTACCATTATCCCAACAATCCTGAATAAAGTAAAAACGTACAACAAATAATAATAAACTAATAGGTAAACCCCAAGTACTTCAATGATTATGGATCCCGACTCTATCTGCAGACGAAGGAATACAATTCAGAGTACCTAATGCAAACACTTTTCAAGATGCGATGCAGTTATTCTTTGAAAAGTACCAGCGCCTTCAAATTATTAAATAGTTTTTAATCAGACTAGTTACTTATGCTTTTCTTTCATGATAAATTGTTATTTTTTTATTTGTTTTAGGGACCATTGTAATGTTGTTGTTTTCAAAATATTTTTACATGTATATTGTCGAGACATGTGTGATATTATGGAAGTATTTCTGTACCACGTAATCTTTGAGCTACACAATGGTCTGGTTTAGTGTCATCATTTATACCATTAATAACAAATTTATCAAACAGATTGATATATTTTTCGCAAGCTTTCAGCCGATATGAATTGAAAATGAGTATTAGTTATATCATAAAGTTTTCACCAAACTTAATCATTCAAAAGGAAGTCTTGTTCATAAATATCAATTTTTTTTGCTTGAAGTATGGTTTCTTGTGGTCTGGTTTGCAGAGCGGAAATGTTTTTACCAAGATTTATCATAATTTGTTAACTAAACTATATCCTTCAAAAGTGAGTTCTTTCTTAAAAAGTTCACGTTTTTGTTTGAAATACGGTTTGATGTGGTCAAGTGTTTTTGGCAGACGGAAAAAAGTCTAATGCCATTTTCAAAAGATTCTATCTCTTTAGAGTACATCGCATATATTGTATTGTATTTTGTGTATTGTTTTGTATTGTATTGTGTTGTATTGTATTGTATTGTATTGTATTGTATTGTTTTGTATTGTATTGTATTGTATTGTATTGTATTGTATTGTATTGTATTGTATTGTATTGTATTGTATTGTATTGTATTGTATTGTATTGTATCGTATCGTATCGTATCGTATCGTATCATATTGCATTCATACTATTTTGGCGGACCTAAGCGGCTCACTCTAAAGAGAGTGTTAAATATTTATTTATTTTATTACTTTCAAAAAATATAGACAAAATTTTAATATTGATTATTTTATAATTACCGCCTTTACTGAAGTTTCGATTGTTTCCAAGACTCTAGACAAAGTCATCATATTTTGTATAAGTTTTATCAAGCTCTTATTAACACTGTTAACCAATCATATATGTCCTCATGTTGTCACGTATGTATTACCTGAGTGTAGTAAAGATGTTTGTATTGTATCGTATTCTATTCTTTACCGTATATCTTCAAACGTTTTATTTTTTTCAAAAATCAAATGTCTTTTTATTTTGGAAAAATATAGATGTTTTTTTTTCGATACGTTATGCCTTTTAGTGAAACATGATATATCTTGTAAGATTGATCTTTAAAATCCAATTAACTATGGTGAGTTAGTTAAGATGTTGATAAAGTTGTTAAGAAGTTTCATGATTACAGCATATGTATATGCTATTATAAAGAGGATAATAAATTTTACCTTGTGGACACCAAAAAGTAAAATATTTGAAAAGTAATTTCGCCTGGTGAACACCAAAAATGGCAGTTTATTGTAATTTTCGGAAAAGCACGCCAAATAATACGCGAACGCATCACTTTGCGCGCTGACGTCTAAGTTGTGAAGTGAAAGCAAAATGGTGAAAATATCAGATTTACTGT
Organism: Mya arenaria; assembly: GCF_026914265.1. Taxonomy (NCBI): domain Eukaryota; kingdom Metazoa; phylum Mollusca; class Bivalvia; order Myida; family Myidae; genus Mya; species Mya arenaria. Next base: position 22,219,854 of record NC_069137.1, read on the forward strand.
TTAAAAGACACACATCTTATTTCAATGATAAATCTCTATAAAGTATAAACCATCGGAAATCATAAGATAAAAATAATTCCTTTTTGTAAATGCACAAGTTTCTTCAAACGGACAAATTTACGTCACGTTATTAAGAACCATATACTGCTCTTTCAAATGATATCTTGTACCAGTTCATTGACGAGGCACTAAGACCGCTGGCCAATAAGGCTGCAGAATCAGTCTGAGATGATAAAAAATGTTCCGATGTATTGCTTGTTTATTTTATTTTAGCAAGGTCATCCCGCGCCAATTTGCTGCATTATGGCTTGACTCCGCCGTGGCGCTATCACGTAATGTTTTTAAATGCCATAAAGCAACTCCTTTTTCTTTTTACTTCCTTTGGGGGGAAATATATGTGTTTGCACTGGGTGGTAGAACTTTTTTAACGGCGGTGGTTCTTCGCATAAAAAATGTCATTCAGTTTGAATTTCCGTAGCCAATTAGTTTTTTTAAATACAACATAAAGTTTGACGCATCATGTACATATATTAATTCCCCTATAAATTTGGAAACTATTAATTTGAACACCCTTGATTATATTCGGAAATTATTTAATTTGTGTACATATATTCCTCTTCACCAAATGGCCATTCACGTGTAAATGAATTCCAGTATTTTGTACATGATAAAATATCCATACCATCATTCATTGAACTGCAGTCGACAAATATCGGGTAAAAACATTGTCGGCGCAGGTGATTATTTGTTTCAAATTATATTGATGTACTTCCATTATGGTAAGATCAATTAAAACAACCAAATAACCCATTTGTGTGTTCAATTGGTATTGACACTGTAGTGTACTGACAAAAAATTATTCTTTACAAGTATGACAAGCACGAAATTTTTTTTATGAATATAAAGAGTCTGCATGCTTAGGCGATGTACCATCAATGGCACTGAATGATAAGGATAGTTCATTCATTCATTTTTGACACAAACGAATCGATCAAGATAGAACTGCACAAGCCATTTAATGTTCATCACTCAAATTGTGACAGGATTGGGCCGTCCCCACATTTATATCTTTAACATGTTTTCTTTATATACATGTCCGTGTTATTGACTCATTCTTTGTATGAGTTACAACGCTGACAGACAAAGACATTTTTAAGGACCCACCTTGTGCCTCAACCAGAAGACTTCAAAATATGCAACATAATGTTTATGCTATAAACAATAATTTTATATGATATTTAAATAGATAATGATTCTGTACAGCCATGTTTTGTTTGTGTTACATTTGTTATGATAGAATCAGATATTTTCTTCAGAACTTTGTCGTCAAAGTTTGCACAGCAAGCAAATCATAGTTCTTTGTGTTAAGTATATCTTGTTTCTCATTAAAATGAATAAGATTTATTGCATAATTGAATGGTATTTTGCATCAATTTATGACGCGTCATTAGGAGTGAGGAGATCGCTTGGAAACTAGCTTCAGGTGGGAGTTGACCTTGACCTTTAAACTGCAGACCCGTATCTTTAATGCTTAACAATCTCATTAATGAAAGTTTAGGCACAAAGCAGGTATTCAAATAATTCATCTTGAAATATCATGTATGGTCTTGGCATACATAAACGTATTGTTTCTGGCAACATGTGTACCAAGTTTCATTTGAATATTAGGACTGTGTTTCCTAAATAAATCCCAAGGTTAATGTTTTGTATAGTAACACCTTCATCGACGACACCTAGGCATATTTACTATTGCAATACTAAAGTAATATGGGAGTAAAAATGGCCCTGGTGTGGGGCTTGAACCCAGGCCTGCCGGTACACTCTCACGGTGCTTCTAAGTAACCAATCGAGTTAACCGGGCGGCTAGGCCTTCGCCACAAACATTATCTGGAGTTTTTATGTCTTCAAAAACCATTAAAGTCAAACAGGCATTGGAATAAAAAATAATGGACACAAATATTAACAATTAATTTTTTACAATTTTATGATAGCATAAAACGTTATATAATTCAGTCACAATACAATGTCTTTGGTATGCATAAACCCATTAAAGGTCCATTTTGCAAGGGTTAAAAGTCATGTCAATCTATGAAAAATATCTCGTTGGACCGTTTTCAGCATTTGAAAAGTTGTTTCACATCCTGTTACATAATGTCAGGTTTAAATATACATCTAATTTTCATCCAAATGTATATATGTATGCATGTCACTTGTGTCTCTTTCTTTAGTCCTTGCAGTCAAGAACATTTTCATTCACATTGAGCACCTTTCATTTAGTGTACGTATATTCCTGAAGCGAATCCGTCTCTTGTGTTTTGCAAAACAATAGGAAGACACTGACAGCTTTACATTTTTTTTAAATATGTTTTTATAAACAAAATAAAAAATAAAACCGCAATAATTGATTTTATTATTCCGTTATATCGAAATTACGATCGCCAGTTTTGTAATCCAAAAATATAAAAGGAGTGGCTTAGTGACATGAGTGACAGCAACCGCAGTCAAATTGGAAGAAATGGAGGAACAGAATGAGAAACAAGAGATTCGGGTGCGATACCCTTTCTCTTTGCGAAGAGACTTGGTGGTTCTTTTACGTGCTAAGTGTAAAGCACCGATACACGGGATACAACTTTCCTGGGTTGAACACGTACTGATTACACCTTGTTTCCAATACTAGCCTAATGCCAAGCGGTAGACAAGGAAGCTACTGGTACCATACTTTAATGTATTTGGATTTGACGAGGCCGGGGTTAAAACCCTCGACATTCCGCCCCCCAACGCTCTTCCACTGCGCTATCGGGGCGGTAAAATATATGTTTTGGTATAATTATATAGATATTCTCTTAAGCACAAAGCCATCTTTGACTGATACTGGCCGCTCTGAATCAAAGACCGATATAAACTAAGTGACAAGCGATTTAGTTGAAGTACATGGTCTATGGTTGTTCTTAACACTTAAAGTGACATTTTTATTCATTATCAATACATACAAAGGTATAACAAAGATAACGTTTGAGTGATAAACCTTAAACTACTTACTAAACAAACTTTTGGAAAATATTAATAACTAATAACAAGATTATGACCATGTATTTACTAGCTAAAAACGCAAAAAATATTAAATAATTGGTGAATGCTAAAAGATTAACTGTGATTTACTATCATTTCATATGGTCGAAATACCGTGTTTTCTGCACCTTTCTTTCAAATTAAACTCGGTATCCCTCATAAACTATTGTTTTCGACATTTATTCATCCTTTTTGGTATATTTGAACAGTTGTATTAATTGTGGTAATTCTATTCGGGAGTAAGAGTGCATCTTTAAATTTCCATTTCCTGTTTGATGTTCGATATCGTATTAATATTCATATTCTAAAGTGGATATATTGATTTAAGAGTTCATTTTGATTTATGCAACCACCACACTTAAACATTGTCAAGGACAGTAATTTCTGCAACAAATCAAATTACGTGATGGCAATACTCATTTGACTACATTTGTAGTACCTTTTGTTTTTAGACTAATTTATTATTCCTCATTTTCTTCCGGATTTCATTCGAAGTACGCAGTAATGGTAGACGATATAGCGGATATTTGTTTATTTCAGTGTAAGATCGTATTTTATTTCACGAGTGTCATAGAAAATATAGTTTTTCTATGATCACGAGTTACGATGCTTATTTTCAGAGTTTTATAGAATTTTATTTTATTGTCTTAATTACCAAGTTTTTTGAAAAGGGTGTTATTCACACCATTACCCGTGGGCGCCTCTCATGCAAAATTATAGCTGTCAATTGTCTATTTCCGGATTGTTGAGAAAGAGTTCTCTGATATTCTGTTTCATAGTTTATTATTCGCTCGCTTTTAGTGCAAAGATTTTTTGAACAGTTATCAATGAAGTTTTATATGTTCCAAAAATAACAAAAACAATTTTATTTTAAGCGTGGTATGAATACATAACCAAATCACTACGCCGCCATTTATTGAATGAAAATTTGAAAGGTCGAATGTGTTGGCAAAACAATTGGGGATACTCATTGGATAAAAAACATTTTTCTTAGTTTAAGAGTGTGTTTCATGATACATGGATATTCAGCCATCCTACTGTCAGATACCAGTATGTTTTGCTTAAAGACTAGTCGATTTCCAGGTAATGATGAGGACCACGCTTGTTTGTTGACATATTATGAGGCGTGGGTGGGGTAAAAAACAAGTTAATCTGTAAATTGTTGTGTGAATTTTCCGGGAAGTTCGTAATACGTATTTTAGAAAAACGGGATAACCATTTTTCTAATAAACGGTAAGTTGTTGATTTCCAAATATACCTGTATTTAAACTTCTGTTACATTTCTTTAAAATTCAAATATTTTCTTTGCAAACATTTCTGTTTTAGTGTGAAGTGTTGTGTTTTGAACAAGGGGAAGTAACTGCAATGGATCTTAAAAGTTGTTCTGAACTTTGATATTTTCACTCCTTATTTTGAGGTAAAAACATCAAACTGATATTTCACTGCTGTTATTTCACTGATAAAACTCCATATTACATTGAAAAGCATGAACTAAATAAATATATACGGAAATCACTAGCACTGAGTTTAAGTTTACTTTTCATTTCAATGTAGGAGAAAAAAGAAAACAAAATACGAACCATATCGAACTTACATTAATAAACATTCTTGGGGTGACCCCCCCCCCCCCCCGACCCAAATCCGCTTGCTAACAATTTACGTGCAACAAATTAACAGCAAATAACAAATGCAAAACATATAAAGCTTACTATAAAAAAGATGATAAACACAAACACAGCATAAACAATTTTGAGATTAAAAATTAAGGAAAATGACCCAATTAACATTTTTTATTTACATACGCGAGCGTATGGTCTTATGTTGTGGTGGAAATCTGAGCAGGGAAAACCCACTTGTTTTCCTTGGTGACCACAAACCAAACTCACATGCGCCCACGCCTGGAATCGAACCTTGGTTGTATTGGTGAGAAGCGAGTGCGCAAACCGGACTTAAACCTAAGCTCATAACATAGTGTTCATCTCAGTTCTATCAAATAGTTCGTTACCTTAAAAGGACATGCTCATGTTTTTGGAGCATTTTTTCACTGTAATGCACCTGAAAACACTAAAACTACAATGTTACATCTCGTTGATACAGAAAATGCAGAAAAAATAAAGTACAAAAATATGTACAAAGAAAAAAATATATTAGTGAGGAGCGAACGCACACCGGAACAGCCCAGAATTTGTTTTAGAAAGCTGAATATAAAACCGCTCGCCAACAACGATTTTTACATAAGATGAGGGATGATTTAACCGTTAAGCTGTTTGTTAAAAAGCGTTACTAACACTATTCAAAATCATGGACTTCGAAGACTATATTTGAACATAAATGAACATTTGTTGAAAGATTCTAGCCGCCAGTATTTTAGTATGGTTTACCACACTTTATTTCCTCATTCAAAATGCATTTTACCAAACAGGAGTCTCTTTAGGGTATTACCGAGAGAAATTGTGTATTATGAACAGAACTATAGTTTGAGCGTTAACGTCGACTTATCCTAACGTGAACTGAATGTAAAAAGCATCTTACTGAATATTTTAAATTTAGTGAGAATTTCGTAATTTTAGACAACGATTATTTTAAATACCCGCTACTTTTCATCAGATTTATTTATATGCATATATTGTTTTGACCATTTTCTAGCTTATTTTCATATTTTTGGTGTACAAACATTGTTCGTTTTCTTAAAATTCAAATTAAAAAAATGGCAATTTTTCACTTAGTTGAAAATTATTACTAAGAGGCTTATTGAATACGGCCCCAGAATAGATGTTTATTCGAATTATACAAAAGTACATCGTCATGATACATATGATTATATATATAAACTATATTAATAATATCTGTCATGTGTTACCGTTCCGGATAGAAAAATCCGACCCGAGGGCACCTGCGTTGCCAGGTAACGAGGCTTGCCGAGTTACCGGCAACGCAGCGTGCCCGAGGGTCGGATTTTTCAATCCGGAACGGACACACATGATAGATATTTTTTCTAGCACAAATTAAATTACACTTGTTGGGAAGAAAATACATAAAAAAGCGCATTTTTGTACATATCACCAAAAAGCGCGTGCGATGATGTTTATACTGACGTCATGACGCGCAATAATTTGTATTCACTGCATACGTCAATAAGTTCCTTTAATATCCCGTCTTTTAAGGGTAATTTTGTTTTGTTTTTGAAAGTACATTTTTGTAAAGTTAATGCTAATGGAACTCATCTATTTAAATCTCATAAATATGATTACATAAAGTGTATTATAAAAGGAATTGAAATATTACGTCACAGCGCGTGACTCATCTGGCATGGGGGTATTCCAGATGGAGTTTTCCAGCACGGCTGACGTCAACGGAAATGCCTATCCGGTGTGCTAGAAACACATGTCACGTTTCTTAAAGATGCACTGTTACTCCCAAACAGAATTACCATCATTAAAACAATTGTTTTAAAATACCAAAAAGTATGAATAAATGTCAAAAACAATGATTCTTATGACGAAAGTCGAGTTTGATTTGAAAGAAAGGTGCAGAAAACACGGTATATCTACCATGTGAAATGATAGCAGATCAGAATAAATCTTTTAGCATTCATCATTTAATATTCTTGCGTTTTCAGCAGGAAAATACCTGGTTATAATCTTGTTATGAGTAATTAATATTTTCCAAATGTGCGTTGTTTAGTAAGTAGTTCAAGGTGTATCACTTAAGGTTTATGTTCGTTATATATGTGTTTGTATTGATTTTGAAAAAGTGTGAACTTAAAAACAAAAGATTATATAATAAATATTTAAGAAAGGAAAAAAGTTTAAATGTTGTATTATGCACTTTTTAGCTTTTAAAATGAATCCAGTTTTTCCCCAAAACCATCATTTGTTTACCGCATATATTTAGTACATACTGTTGCGCCTATATAAACATATGTATATTATTATAAAAAGTTGTGACACAATTCGGAAATGAAACATACATATACATGTATCCTGGATCCGTATGTGTCAGAATAGTTCTCTGAATCAGCGGCTCAAAATGGGAAAGGTTTTTGTTTTTTTGAATGACATTTGTATCGATGTTTTCGTATATTAAGGATTTATATCTAACAGTAAAACCTGTAATTAAGAGAACGTTCAGAATATTTGACCACGATTATTCAGATATTGCAATATTATAATACGAAAATCCGCTAACAGCCTTCATTACAATTAATCTTCGTTTCAAAACATTTTAGACACGCCGTCAAGGTCTTGTTCCCCGCTTGCTGAAATATTTCGAACATTTTACGTGAACAGCCAAAGTCAGTAACAACGGTACTTAACAGGGGTAGTTCCAAGATTTGACATCAGAGAGTGCATAACTTAGGGCCAAACTCTTTTGTCTTGCGCTACTCTGTCCAAGCCGAAAAAGTATCCCCGACCCCCCGGATCTGCTAGTACTTCATTCCGTAGTACTTAATAAATACCGTTGGACAAATGTCTTACAAAATATCGTTTAAATGAATATGTATGAAGCGGGGAAGACAACTCTTCTTCCAATAAACTCGCATGTTACAATTACATATTCTTCAATAACTTAATAGACTCAGTAGCCTCCATGGCCGAGTGGTCTTGACTGCTGTCAAATATTATCGTACTAAAAAAGGCAGACCCGGGTTAATTCCAGCTTTCGCCAAAATATATTTCAACGGGGAAGAATCTGGTACCCCGCGGAATGAAACTGCCTTATTTGTTAGTCAAGATTATGAGCCAAATCTCAAGGTACACAACGAAGAAGAGCGTAGTACAGTGTGTGTATACCACGTGATAAATTACGTCATATATGCTACGTCGGAAGGCAATATTTTGCTTAAAATAAAGACTTAAAACAAAGATAACTTTTCTTTTACTACACCATTTTAAATGAAACAAAGGGCAGTCTATGCCGCTTAAAGGGCCCCACCTTCGTTTCATTACCGAAGTTTGATAAGGTGATTAGATTAATCAAACACTTCGACAAACCTGTTTCCAAAGTAATGTTTTGACAGTGCTCCGTCAGACAGCCGTATTGTGAAAAGGTTTGTCGAAGTGTTTGAAGCAACTAAACTCTCAATCAATCTCTGGTAAAATATCGAAGGCGGGGCTCCGTAAGCGGCGTAGACTGCGCTATGTTTCATTCAAAATGGTGAAGAAAAGGCGAAGAAATATTTGTTTAAAGTCTTCATTCAAAGCAAAATATTGCCTTCCGACGTAGCATTTATGACGTAATTTGTCACGTGGTATACACACACACTGTAGTAGGGTATTTGGGGTCTGTGACGACGGTGAATAGCTCGCTTGTTTTCCTCGCTTCACCCTTCTAAAGTTGGGTATAAACGTCGAAAACTTCATTGACATCTACAAAACACGGTTGAAATTTATAGAAAAATATACAAACTGATGTTCCTAACATGTTTTACTCACCTATCAATCTATTTTGCCACTTATGCTCTCCTTTTCACTGGTCATCATCACACACATACATTATCGATATCTAGGGTAGACATTTACCGGAAGTCATGCGCTCGCAAAGGATTATGGGAAACCGAAACTAACCGAATGGATGGAATTCGTTGATAACTTCTTACATGTCTCTTGAAGTGGCACTCTTATTCAAAATCAATACATCCATACATATGTATAACAAACGTACATTTTGATTGATAAACCTTTAACTTCTTACTAAATAATGCCTTTATAGAAAATATTAATTACTAATAACAAAATTGTAAACGTGTATTTACTATCTAAAACGTATTTTTTTTTTTAAATGATTGGTGATCTACTGTCGTCTCATTAGGTAGAAATAGCGTGTTTTCTGCACCTTTCTTTCAAATTAAACTCGGTATCCTTCATAAGAACCATTGTTTTCGGCATTTATTCATTGATTTTAGCATATTAAAATAATTGTATTAATTGTGGTAAATCTTATTTGGGAGTAATAGTGCATCTTTAATACATTAAATTCATCGATTGCTTTGTCCTTGATGTTTTTATAATATTATATTATTATTACTATTTAAACATTTTTTATATTCATTCATATTTATACATTATTTATATCATATTGTAGCTGTAATACCTGCATAAAATATGAATACTTTGTGAATTTTGTTATTGGTCCCAGCTGTTACTAAGATGACATGTTCTATAAGCTGTAATACCTGCATAAAATATAAATACTTTGTAAACTTTGTTATTGTTCCAAGCTATTACTAAGATGACGATGATGTTCGCTGTTCTAGTTTATTTTTACAATGAAGTATGACTACAATGTGTACTTATTGCATGTTTGTTAGAAGTATTTTAAGAGCAGGATTCGATGATTAATATCATAACAAATAATGGGTGTGATATCGAACTCCGGTGTACCGTACACTGCTGGTGTGCAAGTACGCATGTTGTTTTTTATTTATCAGCCTAATCATAATCGATTAACGTCTAAAACGTAACGTAGCGGTGCGCAATAGCGTGAGCGTTAACGTCGACTTATCCTAACGTGAACTGAATGTAAAAACATTTAAAGCAAACAAGCGTAACGATTAATTTATCATTATATAACAATTTCTACGGTTTGTGAAGACAACATTTAATACGCCCTGCCCATATATTTATAAATATATGCTATTCTATTTCCTTCCAAACTCATCAATTTTGCGGCAAAACGACCGTTTTATAATATTTTACACACAAAACGAATTTGATTCATCTCATAAGATTTTAGCGGTTTAAGATGGGTGGTTGAGGTGGTGTGAGAATGATTCTTTCTGGGTTTTGAAGGAGTGAGGCTTGATTTGTTTTGCTTAAATTTATGTTAAAAGGTCGTGTTCTATAAATAAAAACCTTGAACGTCATGAGTGATTTGTTTACTAGTACATAAAAAACATCTCTGACATAACTTTGGTCAACTCATAGTTGAATAAATGAAATCGAAGGGAAACAGTTCTTCATTCAGTGTTTTCTCACATATAAAGCCATCGGAATTTAATTGCAAAAAACGAAAACCCCAGACAAACATGATTTTGTAACAAAAAAGGATTTTGGAACTTTGCTAAACAAAAAATAGGTAAGTTATTTTTTAATTTTTATTTTGAGATAAGACTTAAAGACACTTTGATGCGTCTGTGGTCTGCATTAGGTGTCCTGTCTTGTATGTTTTTAAACTTAAATACATTGATAGGTTTAACTCTTTTGACTTAAATAATACAAACAAAAAGAAAACTCATAGCATTTGTTTTAAGATTTAATATACTAGCCTTTATAAATGTTTTTTTACAAATAGCTATACTTGGCCACGAAGTCCCAAGTTAAAAAAGCGCTAAAACATAGCTTTCATTATGTTTAACTAATTTGACTTTAATGATACAAACAAAAAGAAAACTCATAGCATTTGTTTTAAGATTTAATATACTAGCCTTTATAAATGTATTTTTACTAATAGCTATACTTGGCCACGAAGTCCCAAGTTAAAAAAGCGCTAAAACATAGCTTTCATTATGTTTAACTAATTTGACTTTAATGATACAAACGAAGAAAACTCATATTATTTGTGCAGAGATTAAAATATATAAGCCTTGATAAATGGCTTTTTTTTTCAACTAATAGCTATACCCAAGTGAAATAAACGCCAGACATGGCTTATATAATGCTTAACTATTTTGACTTTAATAATTAAAAATAAAAGAAAACCCATATTATTTGTGTAGAGATCAAAATATATAAGCCTTTATAGATGGGATTTTTCGATTAGTAGCAATACTTGGACACGAATTCCCAAGTTAAAAAAGGCGACAAAACATTTTTATCATTTTAAACATACTTATGCATACAAATAAAAACAAACCCTTGGCATCAACCAATATTGTTCCCCTTTAAAGGCTCTTTGGTGCCCTTTTTGGGGAATAAACGCAACATGGACGGAACCAACCAATATTGTTCCCCTTTAAAGGCTCTTTGGTGCCCTTTTTGGGGAATAAACGCAACATCGACGGAACCAACCAATATTGTTCCCCTTTAAAGGCTCTTTGGTGCCCTTTTTGGGGAATAAACGCAACATGGACGGAACCAACCAATATTGTTCCCTTTTAGAGACTCTTTGGTGCCCTTTTTGGGGAATCAACGCAACATGGACGTAACTCCATGTACAAATAGGAGAAGTTACGTCCGTTTTGCCCTTAGCCCTCGATATACCCATTTTAATTACCACCTTTCCATTCCATTTTAAACATCTTTTGATAGTAAAATATTTTCAAAGGATAACAAATGGAAATATGACAGCATTTGATATATATATTCAGGTACAGTGTTTCTAAAAACGTTTAACTGTCAAAAAGCGTATTTGTTAAAATATTTGTAATACGTATGTTTATATGTCTCGACAAAGTGGATAAAGAATCAATCAATCAATCAATCAATCAAGCAATCAAGCAATCAATCAAGCAATAAATCAATCAAGCAATAAATGGTCAAGGTATTGTTCATGGTCCGTGAGACAAGAAGTCATTTTCCAGTATAACTAAACAATGATAGTTCGACTGCACTGATTTATAATCTCCAAATATTTCGTGTAATTTTAACTAGAGATAATTAATCATTGCATAATTGAATATGTCAAATAATTTCCTTACTTCATATTATAATGTCTTTATAATACGCTGTTTTGATCAATTGAAGACATTTTGATTAATTTCTTTCTTCGAATTTATCCACGCATCTGACAGTTTTATAATATATTCCTTTCAGCTGCATAGGTATTCAATATCACATAAAATGTTCAAACAGCACTTTCTTGTCATCCCATGTCGCATTAAGCAGTGTATAAACACGCCCTTATTAAATCTGGACTCTCACAGATTGAATTTTTTGACAACTTTTATATTATTTTTTTAGTCTTGGAATGAGTTTTTTTTCCATAAATATGTAGAAACCAGTAATATAGACTGTTGACAAAACATCAGATCGCAGGTTTTTATATGTACATATGTATGATAAAAATTGATGTTTTTGCATTTTTCTTAAACCGTAAGTAGTTGATGATTTCGCTCGCTTGCTACAATTTTACTCGGCTAAAGCATAAGGCGACTTTAAATTGATTGCTAGACTTTCATCCTCGCCAGCCACCTCTATTTTCCGCCGCCCCTTTCATTCTATTGAGTCAAGTAAAAATGTTAAACTAGGGTATGTATTTGCGCAGGGACGTACCGAGACATACTCCAGTACGCCCAGGCGTACAAAAGAATGAAGGTTCCCACGAAATGGCCAGTAAAAAACAGTCCCACGTCAGGGGATATCGGTCCCGCTTCAACCCCATATATCATACTGGGTCGAGAATATAGAAATACTTTTACTTTTTTCACTGCTCTCAAGTGTACGGGCGTACAATTCAAAATGCTTCAGGTACGCCCCCTGTTTGCGTATTGGTCCGATACTGTCCGTGACCGGCATTTCTTCATACTTATGGCGTCGAAGTATAATATTAACATTTAAAATAGGAGAATTGTTATGAACGTTCTCGTGGTTCATCTAGATCCATGTATAACAGAGTGTGAACCACGTGATAAATCGCATCATATATGCTACGTCTGAAGGTTCGAATGAAGACTTTAAACAAAGATGACTTCACTATTTCTTCACCATTTTAAATGAAACATAGCGCAGTCTACGCCGCATACGGAGCATTGCGTTTGGTCTTTTACCAGAGTTAGATTGAGAGTTCAGTTTCTTAAAACACTTATACAAACATTTTCTCAATACAGCCGTCTGACGGAGCACTGTCAAAACATTATTTTTGAAACAGGTTTGTCGAAGTGTTTGATAAAACCAATCACCTTATCAAACTCCGGTAACAAAACGAAGGCATGTCTCCTTAAGCGGCATAGACTGCCCTTTGTTTCATTTAAAATGGTGTAGTAAAAGAAAAGTTATCTTTGTTTTAAGTCTTCATTTTACGCAAAATGTTGCATTCCGAAGTAGCATATATGCATTGTTCTGTTCTGATAAAAATGGATGAAAATCAAGCAATTAGTTTTATATTGGCCTCACACAGGTGTGGGCTAACATGAAGTAAGCAAAAAAAAATAATAAAAACTGTAAGGTAGGGTGAGTGTTAACATATTGGTATATCGGTGAAAATCAATTAATTTTGATATATTGAGGTTTAATCACTTAAAGATTGTTCACCTTTTTTTATTCACACCACTATAAACAAAAGGTATGACTGCTGTAACCAGTAGTGGGCTGTTTTAAAACCAAGGTGAATGAATGCGCTGAATTGACATTTAAAATTTACCATAAATGGATATTAATTAGAAATACGTGCATTAGTATGGTTAAATAAACGTTTATTTTTTTGAAAATGAGAATGAAATGAACGCCTGGTTGTTGTATTTTACTTTGTTCGCAAATTTTGAATTTGCATTAAACTTGAATCGTCATGTTGTGAAAAAAATACTTATTTTTTTAATTAAGATGCACTTTCACAGATTAAACATTTTGACAACTTTTTTTTTATTTTTTGTCTTGGAACGAGCCAATTTTTGCGACAATCCATGGAAACCAGTTATTTAAGACTGCTGACAAAAAATTAGATCGCATATTTTTATATTTAAGTTCAAAAATTGATGTTTTATGGATTTTTCTTAAACCGTTAGTAACGGTTTAAGCTATAAAACATTAATTTTCGAATGGAAATATGAAAATCAACAATCTTACATCATTGGGTTGCAGATATTTACGCAAAAATTGCTCTTTCCAAGACAAAAAAATAAAAAAACTTGTAAAAATGGTAAATCTGTGAGAGTGCAGCTTTTCAGAACAACGTGTTTATTTATATTTCGAGCTAGCACGATTTTTAAAGTCATTCATTTTTGTTTTCTTTTGCTGGCTTCAAAGACTCCTTTTATTTGCCCCTTAATAGGGACCAGGGGTTGAGGGCCATCCCCATGGGCACTGACACAATTCATAGTTTTAGTTTATTCAGAAATACATGTAGACATACTGTACATGTGTATATATTTGAAAAAGTAATATATATATATATATATATATATATAAGTTGTCAAGTGATCAATGCAATATTTACAGTATATAGAACATATATGAAATCGCATAGAATACAAAACTAATATATATTGTATACATGAAGAGTAAAATCAATACATGACAATATATGACAGCGAGAGATCAGTGTGAAATAACGTTTATATAGGATATCACAAGTCATAATAATAATGATACTTGTTTCTTAAACTAAATGCATAATTAACTTACATGGCTAAATTTCTTAATTTTCTTTAACATTCACGGATTGTATTATTTCAACAAATTCATTAACAGTACTGTTTCATAAGATATACATGCACTAGTCAAGTTATCATGAGCGTTAGCAAAATAAAATTTTGACAGCAATAGACATAAATATTTTGGTATTTGTTTTTGCACTAAAGTGACATTCGTATTCAATATCAATGCATACACATATATAACAAACATATATTCTGACTGATGAACCTTTAACTACTTACTAAATAATGCATTTATGGAAAATATCAATTACTGATAACAAGATTGTAACCGTGTATTTAATAGCTGAAAACACAAAAAGTATTAAATGATTGGTGAATGCTAAAAGATTTACTGTGATCTACTATGGTCTCAAATGGTAGAAATACTTTGATTTAAGCACATTTCTTCCAAATTAAAATAGGTATCCTTCATTAGAAACATTGTTTTCGACAATTAATCATCCTTTTTGGCATAACAAAACAATAATATTAATTGTGGTAAATCTTATGTGGGAGTAAGAGTGCATCTTTAAGTTTAAAATAAAATAACAGATGCGTTTTCACTAGCGTAAAACGTTTTATTAATCGATCGCCGTTTTTTCAAACAACATGACTTATGACGACGCATTGTTGACATCTGCAAAAATGTTGAAATTGCGAAAATCTTACACAAAGCTTCATTTTTATATGAATTTCCTCTTTATTAATTTCCCACAGTGTATGAAAACAACCATGTAATATAAATTAAGTTATAAAAATGTTTTTTTTTAAAAGAAACATAACAAATTAAGTCCGGTAAGCGCAGTGGTTAGTGCACTCGCTTCTCACCTAGGCGACCCGGGTTCGATTCCCGGCCTGGGCGCATGGGAGTTTTGATTGTAGTAATCAAGCCGGAAAATTGTTGTTGTTTTTTTCCGGGCACTCCGGTTTCCCCCGCAACTTAAGCAAGCCCAGACTCTCACCCAACATCGTGCCAACGAGAGTGATTAATATTAGTTGCAATAAATTGTTTCACAAGCGTTGTAAAAGAAATACGTTTAAACTAAATAAAGATGGAAAATTTCTGTTTTAAGATAAGTATGCGTATATCAAAGCTGACGGAAAGGGTGTCATCACCATACAGTTATGGGAATTTTGACATTAATGTTCGGAGCTACCAGTGTGGTATCTTTTGTATGTGTTGCATTAGCCTACATTAACAACAGGCAAAAAAAATCAAATAAAAACCATCAAATTGTTTTGGATTATTATAAATCGTGGCAGGTCCGTGGATTAGTGGTAATACTCTTGACCGTCAATCCAGGGGTCGCAGGTTCGATTCCCTGCCGCTACGTTACAAACATGCTAATCGTCTTCCGGGAGAGGACGTTAATTGGGGCCCCTGTGACATTGCTATACACTGGTGCATGTTAAAGAACCCGGGTAGCTCTAACCAGCGTTACAATCTGTCTGTGCACTATGCTCCAAAAACCTAAAATGACTTACAGTCTTACCGGAACACTCGCTGAATGGACCTTGCTCGAGTGCAAGTATAAATAAGCTTGCACACCCAGTGTGTGTATACCACGTGATAAATTACGTCATATATGCTACGTCGGAAGGCAACATTTTAACTAAATTAAAGACTTAAATCAACGATAACTTTTCTTTAACTACACCAATTTAGATAAAACAAAGGGCAGTCTATGCCGCTTACAGAGTCCCGCCTTAGTGTTATTACAGAAGTTTGATACGGTGATTAGTTTCATTAAACACTTCGACAAACCTGTTTCCTAAAAAATGTTTTGACAGTGTTCCGTCAGACGGCCGTATTGTGAAAAGGTTTGTCGAAGTGTTTTAAAAAACTAAACTCTCAATCAAACTCTGGTAAAATACCAAAGGCGGGGCTCCGTAAGCGGCGTAGACTGCGCTATATTTCATTTAAAATGGTGAAGAAATAGTGAAGTTATCCTTGTTTAAAGTCTTCATCCGAAGCAAAATATTGCCTTCCGACGTAGCATTTATGACGCAATTTATCACGTGGTATACACACACTGACACCCTTGGATTATAATAACTTACGTAGACAACGTTAACTCTAACGTACTTGACGTACAAAAAAGGGCGTTAGAATCTAAATATCGGTTATATCCTGGCATTAATTGTAGACACTATTAATATAAAGTATAACTAAATGTCGTCAGTGAAAAATGACTTAAGAGTTTTACTACAAAATTAATAACATGCCATTTAAGAACATGATTAAAAAAAGCAATAAAACGACAGCGCTTAATTTTCTGCGGTAAAGACGTCATCAAATATAACACAATTTGGTTAAAATGAAAAAAAAAAAACGTTTACAGAATATAAATTGTACTTTTATTTTCGTAAAATTTTATAATATCTAAAAAAAATGAACGAATAAATTAAAACAAAAAAGTTTAGATGGGCATCAGGGTATTAATTGCTCTTAGGTTAAATGCCACTAAATATTTTAAGTTCATATGACAATACAACAGGAGTTAACTCCCTTCAAACGATTGTGCTTCACAACTAAGGAGGTGTTATATATATATAGAGAGAGAGGATAATTGTTTGTTTCAGAGTAAGATCACAATATTTTCACCGAGTGAGCACCAACAGTAATATTTCACGATTGGCGTAGCCAGGAGTGAAATATTCACTTGTGATGTTCACGAGATGAACTAGATTGGAGCCCTCTTTTATAGGCTTTTTTATCCCCGTTTAATTTACTCATTACCGTAAAGCGTGTTCACAAAAACAAATACAGTTGTCACAATATTACGAACAATAATGTCTTTTGAACAAATGCATACTTTACATTTTATCATTGAAGTGAAAAGAACTTTTTTTTTGGTGATCTACATGTATGTTTTATCTACTATTTTTATCGCGCCGACTTAATGCTTATAATGCGTCAATTTCTTTCTTGTTAAGTAATAGTATGTGGTCGCGTTTAAAATCAAATTAATCTTGACGTATGTGTTTAATGAAGTCTCTGTGCAACTGTATTTTCAATTGCATTTCATAGACATTAATGCATTCATTGTTTGGTAATTAGCAAGCGTTCAATGATAAAACACTAGGATCAAAGAAATAAAACACCGATCCTTGTTAATGACTTAAATTAGATGTTTTTTAAGGCAACTGAAAGAAAAATAATCGTATTTCAAACAAAAAATGAGAATTAATGGATATTAATGAGAGCAGATTCATACGATATACATCTGTATGTATATGTTTTCTAGTAATTATATGTATATATTTTATAGAAATTATATTAACTATATGTATTTATATATTATAGTAATTATATGTTTATGTTATATAGTTATTATATGTTTATGTTTTATAGCAAGTATATGTATATGATTTATAGTAATTATATGTATATGATTTATAGCAATTATATGTATATGTTTTATAGCAATTATATGTATATGTTTCAAAGTAATTATATGTATATGTTTTATAGCAATTATATGTATATGTTTCAAAGTAATTATATGTATATGTTTTATAGCAATTATATGTATATGTTTCAAAGTAATTATATGTATATGTTTTATAGTAATTATATATCTTTTATAGAAATCATATGTATATGTAATGGAAGTTTTCTCACGATACATGGCTGCCCATGAAGGCATAATTAACATCATACAACGGATTTACAATCTTTCGCATATCTTTTCGATCAACACTATGTTTTAACCAGTGAATTTAGTTATATTTATGTTAACCAAACATTAAGCCTATTGAACACTTCGTATTAAAATTCTGAATGATGTGAAAAATGTATAAATACAGTATGATCTTTAGCAGATGCTAATATATCAATAAGTTGTTTACAGGTTTGTATGCATTGTTGCAGGGGTCATATTCTTGAAACATCTTAACTTAAGTCATTTTCTTAAGTTTAGTACCTCTCTAATAATATCAGATAAAGGCTTAATAATTCTGATTTCCTTAACAGTCATTGCCCTTATTGAACATACATACTTTTATGCTAAACACACTTTTATTTTTCTTTAATTTTGGTTTTGAAAATTTTAAGAAATTGTTTAGTTAACAAATGACTTAAGATGTTTTATGAATATGACCCCAGGGGTCGTATTCATAACACTTCTTAAGTCATTTTTTTAACTTAAGTCGATTTCTTTATTTTTTCATTGTCAAATTAAAAGAAAAATATGTGTGTTTTAACATTTAAGATTTTTTTTTTTAAAAATGTGAAGAAAATAATGTATTTTAGAAAGAATTTTAAGTTTTTTTAAGTTTTTATATCATTTGACCAATGAGATACTTAAAGTAGGGAAGTGACTTAAGTTAGGAAATATCTTAAGACGCTTTACAAATACAAGTCTAAATTGAATTGAATTGAATTGAATTTAACATTGCTGCAGTGATCGTTGCCCATTTATTTTAACCTTGAAACAAACTGAAACATGTTCAATTGTGGTTATGTTTGAAGGAATGTTGATTATATCCAAATACATTTTATACAATTGTTTTAATGTATGTTTACATTTTTTGATTGCAGGTTTCGCCTCGGGACTAGATCGCTCATCGAAATAACCCATTAAGATCAGAATCAACATCAGTTTTTTGGATCCCGGCTTGTAGTCTTGTTTGGTTGTTCCGGATTATAAACACGCAATTTAACATGGCGATCATAAGTTTAAAGCTCGGAACCAGTACTGAAACTGTTGGGTCGGAGTTTGTAACATCAGGTAGTTGGAGACCAAATGATAGTTTTGTCGCCCAATCGGCGGAAAGAAACGATACTTTAAAGGAGCAATTTACAAATATCAGTGACATTTTCGAAAGGAATAATTCATTAAGTGATTTAACCTCGCAAAGTGTCAAACATCTACAAGAAATTACTACAAAACTTTTTAATTTCGATAAAAGTGCTAATATCAATACTACTAAGGAAGTGACGTTTTATCCAGATGAAGTGACGTCACAGATTGT
This sequence comes from Mya arenaria, assembly GCF_026914265.1. Classification (NCBI taxonomy): domain Eukaryota; kingdom Metazoa; phylum Mollusca; class Bivalvia; order Myida; family Myidae; genus Mya; species Mya arenaria. The sequence continues at coordinate 22,239,193 of NC_069137.1, forward strand.
CATAGGAACTGCAGAAAAGGTTATAATTGGTGCTGGTGTAATTGTCTTAGTTCTCGCAGTTGTTGGAATCATACTGCGCATGCTCGGGCCTTATTGCCGGTCACGTGATTCAGAGGTCATTGAAGATCCGGAAGATATTGGTACCATAGAAACACTTCCGGTTAAATTAAGGTGAGTTTAAAATAGTTAAGTGTTAACTTTATGAAGAAAAACATTTGTCTTTTTGTTATCAGATGTTTTCCTGGTCATTTAAAGGAAATACTTTACACAGTTATAAATGGACATTAATATTCAAATTCGGCTTCAAAAAGACCATTATCTAAATTTATGACGTTTTTCTGTCAAATCACGAGTGAAAAAGCTTACGATATGCACAATATGTCACAATGGTTATTTGTTACTGTCACAGATGTACAAACATCGCTCGCATTTAGAAATATTTTAACGTTAACGTCCTAACGCGATAAAATCAACGTTGTATAAGACGTGTTGATATCTGATATAGGACATCTAATTAAACGCGATCATCAAACTGTCACCGCTATCGTGTAACGGTTATAAATTTGGCAGAACGTATAAACAATCAATCGGCTCATATCGGTAATGATCGCCACAAGTCGGAAATGAGTTGATTGGTGTATATTCCTCGCCATGGATGTTCGTCATTCAACGAAAACCTTCGCATGTTTACGTAAACCGTCGCCAGGTGGTATACATCGATAGAATGTCAAAGTTTAGTATTTAAACGCTTTCGTTCATCATGTCATCACAGAGGCTTGCCCATTCTTATTCATTTCAAAACAGCGTCGGGGATTAGTTTTCGTAAACATGTTTGTAGTGAATTAAAAAGCATCACAAAAAACATGGCAAGAAGTTAAATATTTGACGCGGTAAATACCACTTGTCATCTATTTCTCATTTTATTTTTGCGTGACACTTTCATTGCAAAATGACAACATTTAATGAGACTGAACCAGGTGGAAACATTGCACTGTTGAATTGCAAAGAATGTGTCTGCCTGAACTATTTCACACAAAGCTTAATTTAAAGCTGCACTCTCACAGATTGAACGTTTTGACAACTTTTTTATATTTGGTTAAGAAACAAGCCAATTTATGCGAACATTTATGGAAACCTGTGACATAAGACGGCTGATAAAAATCAGATCTCATATTTTCATATTCAATTCAAAAATTGATGTTTAATGCATTTTTATTAAATCGTAAGTAACGCCTTTAGCCATAAAACATTAATTTTCGAACGGAAATATGAAAATCTGCGATCTGATCTTTTGTCAGCACTTTAATATCAATGGTTTGCAGATATTTACGCAAAAACTATAAAAAGTTGTCAAAACGGTAAATCTGTGAGAGTGCAGCTTAAAGGCCAAAGCAGATTGATTCTATGTAAATGTCCGATTCCAATTATGAAACTGACCTCGTAGGTGTATCGACGGTTTACGATGTCAGGATTCTTTACATTTAACTACGCTGCAAGTAGATCGCGTAGTGATTTTAATATAAAAGTTAAACCTAAGGACTTTTCTCTCGGGACTCTTTTATCAACCATGCAACAAAATACACTTCTCTGGTAATCAATTTTAACTTAGTAATAAAAACACGTTCAAACACTGCAATCAATTAATGCTACTATTTAAAGTTTAAATATCTACTTCTACTGATATGATGGTTTATTATTGTAATGGGTAATAAACAAGTTTGATAAATAGGTTACGAGAAGCATGCATTCATGGGAGTGACTGTCTAGCGCAATTTTAAACTTAAATTTGTGGTTAGATTACATGCAGTTATGAATTGTTATGATTAGATGACATACCATTATGAGCAATTATTTATTAATTATGTTATAAATTATTTAAATCATAAACAACACTTAAACATGGGTTGTTACGCCCTTCTGACGCCAAAATCCGCCTTCACTTTGTGATGTTTCATTATTTTTATTTGTTTTTGTATTTGTTTTCCTTTTTTCTAAATAACAACACCAACGTTTCTTTGTATCCGGAAACTGAACTACATTTTAGCACTGTTTGATAATAATTCAGTTTTATAATTATTCAAGTTTTTTAATGAATTGTTTTTCATACAACGCAGTTTTACACTTCGAAGTCAATAGTTGAGCATATATAAACATTTTTTGAACGGTTCCAGCAGTCAGTATCTATTTTCAACACTTCTAATGGTTTGCCACACTTTCTTTCGCCATAAATGACTGAGCGAGATCCTTAAGATTATACTGTTTCATCAATACACAGGCTAATCTCGGAAAACACTGAAATTTGCCTCACTTGGTGACGTAACACTCAAAAAGTAGTTCACACGTGTACATATACAGGTGACTAGAGTTCGCAGTCCCCTTGTGGCGAATCGGTGGTTTGGTGATAACGCACTTGACTGTCATTCAAGTGATTGCAGGTTCGATTCCCCGCCACAACACTACATACTTATCGTCTTAGTGCCGGGAGGTTAAATTGGGGTTCTATGTGATTGTGCTGTTCATTGGTGCACGTTTAAGGACCAGGGTGGCTCTAAGTAAAGTATCATTCTGTCTGTGCACTATGGTGTCCGCCCGGTTAGCTCAGTCGGTAGAGCGTTGGACTGTTAATCGGACAACCCGGGTTCGATTCCCGGGCGGACCAGGTCACTTCTGTTGTGATTGGTTATGAAATCCTTTCTACGACCATTCGCACTGTACAAATGCCCCTGGCTATGCTAACTATGCTCCAAAAACATAAAATGCCAAACAATGTTATCGGAGCACTCGCCGAATGGGTCTTTCCGAGCCCGAGTGCGAGTATAAATGAGCTAACTACCCCTCCCTAACGCCCCCCCCTCCAGTAAAAAAAAGAAGAAGAGAAAACCCGTTCGCAGTCTTTCTATGTAACATACGGTCAAACAAAACTGCAATGTGATGTTCTACAATTTCATTGTGTTTTGCTACCTAAACAGCATCGCTGAAATATACTCGTCATGCTTAACGTGAACATTTAGAGCAGGGTGTTGTTGATCGTTGCCATTAGTGTGTTTGATCACATCATGACGATCAATTTAGTAGATTTATTTTGGAATTAAATGCACACGGGATTAAGGAAAGCAAATTTAAACACTTTATTTTTCAAAGCAAACGCACGCGCCTGATTTGTTAAAGGACTGTGATAAAACAAACATTTTTGTCTTCATTAATTTAACTACTTTATTACGTCTTTTCTCGCGTTTGAGAATTCATTCGTAAAGCAGATCGTAAGTGAAAGATTTGAAAAATAAATTAATAATTGAACCATAAAAATAGAGCCATCAGTATTGACAATTTACCATAACAGTCGAACCCGGTTGGCTCGAAGTCCGAAGGAATCGGCGAAATAACCTCAAGCCTCGAAAATTTCGAGCCAAGCGGGAATGTTTACATTCAGTATATAGAAATCGGTCATTTACAGTTCATCCAGTTCGAGCCAACAGGAAATTCGAGCCAAGCGAGTTCGAACCAACGGGGTTTAACTTTACTTAAAAAATTACGAGTCTGCCCCTCATAACCTAGAATTATTTGGTAAAACCCCATTTCAAACAATCCAAGGTATCCGGCCCGCAAATAAGCTAGTAATATGTCAAACAAAATGTGTACTGTCAAACCCCGTTAGCTCGACCTCCCAGGGACCGGCGAAACTACCTTTAGCCTTGGGAAATTTGATCCATGCGGGAATACTTACTTTCAGTAGCAAGAAATCGGTCTTTTACATCGAAGAAATCAAGCCAAGCAAGTTCAAACCAACGGAGTTCGATGTATCTCAAAATATTAAGATTGTGTTAATATTCTTATATCGATGAAAGGCGTTCTGTGCCACCATGTCTTCTTCGTAGTCGGTCTCTGTACCGTTTGCAACCAGTGCTAAGTAGCGCAAACCTCTAAAAAAGATGGCGCACAATGTAGGTTGAAGCAAAAACAAAATGTTTGACGGAATTTTAATGCATTATCATGTTAATTAGCCTTACTTCAATGATAAAAAGAAAAAAAAAACAACAACATATGATTATGGTAACGTTACAGATAAAAAAATGTATGCCTTTTTAAATGTGTTTTTTTATTAATATTTACGTGGCCACACATTCCCAAATTAAGAAAAAAAACCGCCAAAATATCGCTAATATTTTTTATCTATTCCTCTATTAAATGCATTCATTTGTTTGATAATTTAAGTCGAATGAGTTATACTCGATAATGCATTACACTTCAAACAAAAAATTGTTTGCATTGGCCTATATTGTGCGCCTTTAATGGCATGTATATTATATTTTTCAAATTTCATTTTTTGTACTTATTTTGTTTTCCTTGCATTTTTATCTTCAACAATTTGCGTACAATTTTTCGAAACTTGAAAATTTGACATTTTCTTATCAAATTTTACCAAGAGCTTATGTCGGTTAAAATTGTATTGTATTTTGTTTCTGTATTACTTATATTTGAAATAATAATCAAAAGTACATGCAACAGTAGGACAATACAAGTAGTTAGCAATATGTTACAGGACAGTAAAAATACTAAAATAACACTAAAAATAATGTAAATTATTAACACTCAAGATAATGTAAATTAACACTACAGGTCAGGTAAAATAACACTAAAAATAATGTAAATTAATACTAAAGATACATTATCTTTAAATACAAAATCAATCCACCGTCTTGTAAAATGAGTCAAATAAAATGAGTACTAATAAATTTATGGAAGTTCATTCGATCTCAACTGCAATATGAGGTATATGACATTTTTGCAAATTCTAATGGCCAATCCTCACATGTTAGTGATCTTATTTTTAATATATGCCTATCAAATTCCTTTTCCATATACAACAGTGAAATTACAGCACGCCGTATTGTTGAATCCGTATCTTGATACTGTCGTTTTATGATTCCATATCATGCGAGTACCGTGTGTAATTTCGGACCTACGTTCGCATTATTAAAAATAGCGTGACCAAAAAAATTAACTGTATACTCGTAAAATAAGTACCGCTTTTATGTTGTTCTGTTTTCTTTTGTGCTGTGACATTTAATAATTGTTTTCGTAATTTGTAAATTTTGCTAAAACCAAAAAAAATATGTTCTTATTTTGCTCAATAAAGTGAATTATGTAAGTTCTGACTTCGTTTCGCTGTAGTAGCCTCCCTTGTCTTCATTACACAAAACTACATAACACAGTTGAATTCATAAGCGCATTTGACAGATGGCGGTAAAATTAAATCAAATTGAAACCAAAAAATGAAAATGAATAATTAAATAAGCAGGTATGTAATAAATGTAATATTACGATAAAACGCTTTTCTGGTGACCTGTATTACGTCTCGTTCGGTGAGTAAACATGTATCCGTGTACACGTGTTTACACACCGAACTCGACGTGATACAGGTCACCAGAAAAGCGTCCAATCATAATATGCCCTATTGATACTTAAACACAACCCACGAATTTCTGTCTCCTTATTTTGACCGGATGTTGTGCAATCATTTCACGAATCGCGAACAACATACTAGATCTACAAAAAATCACAATATACACGTCTTAAGTTATCGACGGTTTGATTTAAATAAAGTAACATAAACATCGAAACGTCTTGGTTGTAAAACCTTTCTATATAGCTGACATGGACTCGCTACTTTCACTTTTGACAGGACGTTGTTATGGTTACGGGTACCTGTTCTGTTTCCCGCGTATTTGCGACTGGTTTACGTATTATTGAAGTAAAAATACCGATAATGAATGACAATTAGTACACCAGTTGCTTCTGAGATATGGGTTATAGAACACTAATTTTATTTTCTTCGTAACATTGGAGCAACGTTCGTCGGAAAAAATAAAAATAAAACTAAAAAAAATATTTTATTTTTATTTGGGTTTTGCAATATTTAGGTACGGCGCTCCCGTAAATCTAAAGATATAAAAACTCTAGCCTTGTTGTTATATTTTTGTTGTCTGCATACACAAACGTTAAAACTGATTTCAGTCTAATATGCCCTATTCAGGTATACATAGTTTACATATTTATGGACGCAATAACTTTGTATATATACACTCACTCTCAATTTTACACACTTTTTATTTGTTAAATGATAATGTATCGACACACGAGTATATGCTTGCTAATCAAAGAGACACACAATCCACGTTAATATTTTAATTTTGATAAATATGTCTCTTTATGTCTGCACTTATCAATTTGCTCTATACAAAATATAAAGATTTAATCGAAGTATGCAATAATTACTCGAAATAAATGAACACCGTCAAACTTAAGTGTTCATGCATACACGCAACACCTTCATGCACTTAAGGTGAGGAATCACGTGACTTCAAAGTGGAAAATGTGAAATATTGTAGATATGCTTGTATTTTAATTATGCAATCCTTGGTCAAAATGTCAACTTAAGGGAATTTACAGGAACCTTAGAAGCTATCTAGGATCCCTTGTACATTTTGACAAACACTGATTTAAAATAGTATTCAAAAAATAAATAACACGTTTTTTTTTCTTTTCAGCGTTTCGAGTGGGCTAGACTGCCTTGCATCGTCGGACAGTAGCGGAATCGGAAGTGCTCAAAGTCAGGATTGCTCCAATTCAACCGGAAGTACGCCGATCTCAGATTGGTCTTCGATTTCTTCCGACATTAATAAATCTGCGGAGAACCAGTCCACATCCGAGATATCAGACCAAAGCATGTCGGGAAAAGACAAAACTAATAAGAAAACCAAAGAAAATTTGCTCTCTGTACCACGTGTTTATAATGGCAGGTAAGAATATATTTAAATGCACATGTTTTACACCATTCACATGTATTGGAAAATTATTTATGGTATTTACCTTGTGTATACGTACGTTTCTTCGTATGTCTTGCTTTTTATATCTCATCATATAAACAAAATATATATCCGCAAAATAGTTACAACAAATCTATACAAAACATGAGTTTATAACGGAATAATACAGAAATCTTATAATGGCGCAGTGCTTATTTTTAGGCAATTGTTCGAAGAATGTCCAAACCAAATAAAAATCAATTTTATATGAATATACAAATATACTGTGTATATGTTATATAAATACATACAGAACATGCATATATACATATTGATTATTTTGTTGGGAATTGTATAGTCTTCATGTGCTACTTATGGTACAAACACACTAGATACCGCAATGATGATTATACACCAGCCAATTGTAACCACGGCCCTCCCAGGTCCGGGGGTGTACCGGGGATAGCCGGGGAAATGGGCCGTGTTTTTACCTTCCAGATGGCCCCGAAGTGCCGGGTAAATGCGGTGAGTTTGTTCTCGCCCCAAAATTAGCGGGGAATGGGTCTTACCTAGAGTCCCTGGGTGCAAGGGTATTTGGTGGGGATTTTACTAGCAGCTCGTCCCCGCAGGGCTGGGGTTTTACCCGGGGTTTGCTGGACCGAAAGTCACCCGCTATTCCCCGGACCTGCGAGGGGGGAGGGCGTGGATACAATTGACTTGTGCATTATGAAATAACCCAAATACCAATGAGTATGTCCACGTGAAACTGTTGATTCATCATGTTTGAGCATGCGCATTTCAGAATGTCCAGCGTAAGCTCCCCTTCTCTTCACCATAAGTTATCATGTGACCAGCCGCCCTATGAGAGGTCTCACTCGTAAGTATACGTCACAAACACGCACCTGTAAATTTAAGTGCAACGCGCACCTGCTGATTATATTTGCTGACGATATCTAACTATTTTTTTTAACTTATTGCAACAATAATATACAAAGGGTATATTAGTACTGCGTTTTGACCTGGGAGGTTGTATTTCACTCTAGTCATTCTTGCAGATTCGGATTTCATAAGATGCAAGTTGAATCATAACGTAGCACCAATAACCCTTTTGTAATATACATTAACGGCTAAATCACTTAACAGACAAGTTTTTTTATATAATAAATGTAATTTTAACGACGCACTGTTTTTGTGACGTCATTTTATCATCGTGGAATAATACCTTTATTAGGTAGCAGAGTGAAATAGGGACGTACGGTCTATTGTATTTTGCGATATTAATTGCCTATGCATTGATGATGGGGTTAATACATTGAACTGTACGAAAATAGTAACAGTTTTCAAGCTATTTATAGTATACAAACAAAAACACATTCTTACACAAATGTTTAAAACAAATACAAAAAAGGCTGTACAATGTCTACAAATAATTAAAACTATGCATGTCTTTTCAGACTTGAACCTGCCCGGTTTTCCGACAGTTACAGGGGAAGATGGGACGAGCAATGGGATCCCCTTGGCTACGCCCCGCCTGGGTAAGATCTTGTTAAACACTGTTTGTTACCCTTGGCTACGCCCCGCCTGGGTAAGATCTTGTTAAACACTGTTTGTAACCCTTGGCTACGCCCCGCCTGGGTACCGAGTTAAATTTGAAAGAAATGAGCATAAAACACGCTATTTCTACCTTAAGAGACTAAAGTAGATCACAGTAAATCTTTTAGCATTCACCAATCGTTTAATATTTTTGCGCTTTCTGCTATTGAATACACGGTTACAATCTTCTTATCAGTAATTCGTAGTTTCCATAAATGCATGATTAAGTAAGTAGTTAAAGGTTTATCAGAAAAAAATTATGTTTGTTATACATGTGTATGGATTGATTTTGAATAAGAGTGTCACTTTAAGGGACCACATTAATAACCAAATTTTAAATTGTCAGAATCATGTGGATCAGCCGCTTACTCACGTATAGGTAACAACATGTCCGAATTTGCAATCGTGGTGGCGATTGTAGAGTCAGGCCATAATGCAGTCGATGAACGCAAACAGACCTCAATAAACCCTTTAAAAATCATGAAAAATTCATTCTTTATTTCCGCATTTGATCGGCCTCTTACGCAACTTCATTGAAAATAAATAAAAATCATTTTCGAAAGTACGAACGTTTTTGATAAATTACACAGGTTAAACGGTATTAATGTGTTCCAAAACTTTGCTGAAACATTATCTCTTCACGATTATTTTTCGATACATCTTTATTAAACAGCGTATTTATGAATTTTTAGGCAATTTAGAAAAGATTCATCACGCGTTTGGGAGTGTGGTCAAAACCATTGTTTGAAATTGCGGTTAATTTTGCTGAAAAGTGATAAAAATACAAAAGAATTGCATAAATCGGGATTTAGATACGAGGGCTGTCTATTAAATTGTAAATATTGAGGTATTTTTATGCAAATATGGCATTTTTGACGCTCAGTTGTTGCGGGACAATTTAGAAACAGTATGAAAAAACTATTATTGATATTTAAATATGGACTCTCACAAATTGACGCTTTTGACCTTTAGTAAAAAAAATCCTCAGAATAAGCTCATCTTAGTATCACTGCCTTCAACTCAGCCATTTAAGATAGCTCACTAAAGAACTGGCCCCTATTTCTCGAAACTTCTTAAGTCCCTTATAACAGTATTAAGCTAATCTCACTATTTTCGTTGTTCTATAAAATGTGTTATGTTTACTTCTTCAAGAATTTTTAGAAATTATGTAGGAAAAATCTGTATGATTATCAGAATAAAGCATTTTTCATTTATCAAAATCCGTTTTCAGTATGTATTTTGGCTAATTCAAAAAAGCCGCTAAAGCCGGTTAAGCTTAAGAAGTTTCGAGAAATTGGGGATCTCAATGGTTTAGTAAACTGCCGAAAGTTTCATTTTTCTTAAAGCTTTAGTAACGCTGTAAGTCATAAAAAAAATCAAATTTCAAACTTAAATATGTCAAAGTTAAATTGTCAAAACAATCAGTCTGTGAAAGTGCAGCTTTAAAGGGCGCAGATAAGGTTGATTAATTTTTTTTGTTTAAATCTAATGCATTATTATCTTGACCTCATTTTACTTTAATGATCAAAACAAATTAAAACATATAATTTGGGTATAGATAAAAAAATATTAGCCATTACAAATGGGGTTTTGCAAATGATGACTACGTGACCACGAATTCCCGATTTCAAAAGGCGTCAAAATATCGCTTTTATGTTTTATCAGTACATAAACTATATCCTTTTTTATTTGTTTTGATCATTAAAGACAAACAAGTTAAACATAATAATGCATTAGAATAAGAATTTTCCTTAAAGATTAAATGTGTGTTACGAAAACAGATCTCGAAATATTGCTTGTAAAATCCGATAAGCGTTACCTTAACTGAAGGGGATGGGGAGGGGGATTTTAAAAACAATTTTAAGCGATTTTCTTCGTATATTAAAATTATGTTAGTGGTATAGTTGCATTTTGTGCTAAAATGAATTGAACCTAAGTCAGTATCAAAGCTGCGCTCTCACAGATTTACAGTTTTGACAACTGTTTTATTTTTTGTCTTGGAATGAGTCAATTTTTGCGTAAATATCTGCAAACCAGTAATATAAGACTGCTGACAAAAGATTAGTTCGCAGATTTTCATATTTCTTTTCGGAAATTAATGTTTTATGGCTAAAAGCGTTACTAACGATTTAAGAAAAAATGCATCAAATATCAATTGCTGAACTTTACTATGAAAATGTGCGATCTGATATAAGCAGTCTGAGACTAATATCACTAGTTTCAATGCATTTTTGCATAACATTGTCAAAACGTTTAATCTGTGAGAGTCCATCTTTGAAAATGAACAAACAAAAAAACATAAAAAATAATTATGTTGCCATTTTTGACGTTTATCTATATATCAGATAATTGATTAGGACTAAAATCCTTAAAACTGGGCAAGGTGTGGTATTCAATATTCAGTTAATAATAATCTAATGGTCATTCATCATAGTCTTCATTCACTATATTGGTCAGATGTTACTACGTAATCCGATTAGCTACATCGTTCTTAGATTCATTTATATCAGCCCCGGGCCGGTGGCGGATCCGTAGTCTAGTGGTAATACAATTGACTGTCGATCCAGGGGTCGCAGGTTCGATTACCCGCCGCATCACTAAAAAACACTAATCGTCTTCCGGGGGGGAGGGGGGACGTTAAATTGGGGTTACGATGTCAACGTAACCAATTTAAAAGGGAACAAGTCACCAAATATTGACAGAAAAAAAAGTCGACCAGCTACGTGATCACAACATCATACGAAAGCAAAGCGATACATTATTATTAAAAGCCGAAAAAGGAAAAAAAAAGCATAAAACAGAATTGATAAAAGAAAGCAGACCACTAAAAAGAATAACCCATTTTTTGCAGAGCCCGCTCTGGTCTCTCTTTTGATATCAAATTTCTTTGAAATGGTATTATTTTCACATGAATTGTTAAGGCCTTGAAAAAGACGAATTAATTTTGCCACCCTGTGCGGTAACCATTGTGTTTGATTTATTTCCTTTGTTTAGAACCTCAAACAAGTTCGAGGTAAAAAAATAATTTGGAATAATTTCGCTTTTTTGATGATAAATGATTGTTTTCTTAATACGTACGTGTAGACTGGAGGTGAGGTTAGTTTTGATTAATATAAAAGTACACTTGATGTGAAATATTATTACTTTAAATGTATGATGATATACCATTATGTCTGATGTGAAAAAAAATCATTAGTTTGTTTAATCGGATAATCTAGCCACAACAGCAGCCACAGCAGCAACAGAAGCAGCTGCTGCTAATTTTGTTGTTTAAAATGACCGCGTTTAGTTTATAAATGCATTTGAGAAGTTAATTATGATTATAATATGCACTGTCATTTTTCAATGTTGCTTGTTTAGTATATGTGCCTTTTGTAAAAATAAACTTTACTATTTATTTTTTGTTTCTTTATATTTGTACATTTAGTAAACGACAGCCTTTAAACACAACGCCTTCAAACTTAAAAAAAACAAACACTCGAAAGACAATTCATAACCGACTGGGAAATGGAAACTTGGGTCGTTCGAAACATCTGTTCCTTCGAGGTTTTAGCTTGGACACTTGTGTCCTCGAGCGATCGCAGTTTTACTGTAATATCAAATTACAGATATCAAAAAAGAATAATGTTCGCATAAAATCACTATTATTTTATTTTTTTAATACATATATTTCAGAAGTCTAAGCTATCAAAGTCATCCGTCTGAAAGTCGTCTGAGCATTAATTCACTTCCATCGATGACGTTATCAAATACGTCATCAAATCCGGGAGGTGCCGAGTTTCCAATACCACCACGTGATCTCGTGAAACAGTTACACCAAGATAAAGAAAAGTATGATTATAAGTTTGATAGTAATAAGATGACTCCACTTAATTTTTAGATATCTTTTATTTATTTTTTTACGCTTTCTGATAAAATCAAGAATAATTTTGATATTATTTTCAATGTGTTCATGGGTTAAAAGATTTCATGATTTATTTGACCACAACCCAAGGCCTGAATTAGTATTCAATAAATCGATCTAAGAACGATGTAGCTAATCGGATTACTTGTTATTCATAACTAACCAATAGAATGAATGAAGTCAATGATTTATGACCCTAAAATTAACTTAAAATTGCATATTAAATACCAACAAAAACTTGTACAATTTATATCGGTTTGGTAGAAATTCAAAAATAATGAATGGAGAAAATATGAAAAAATACCGATTCTTTTCTGTTTGAAAAAAAGCTAGTTAACATGCATTGAAATTTAATCTGACCAAAAGTTATTGTTTGTATTTTCAGGAGATATCCAACCAATACAAAAACTCACCAAACTGCAAAGTAAGTATACGTTGTCTTTGTATAATCGGCACCTCATAGAAACAATGCATTCTATATGAAACGCCGGCTTGGAAATGCACCAGGAAGGCCGTACTATTGATATGAAAGAGTTTAAATAATCGAAGGGCTTTTTCACCAAAAATTGTGAAGAGGCCTAGCCTTTGTATTTCGGGAAATTTAAATGCGAGAAATTCTGCAAATTGGGAAATTAAAATGCGTAAACGTTGCAAAATGGAAAATTCGACACATGAGGACTGAAGACACCTTTAAAACACGGGCCAAGGTATCCATATGAAACTTGGAACTCATGTTACAAAAAACAGGCTCATATCTTACATGTGAGGGTACTTCTAGCTGATTTGTTTTCAATTATGGCCTTTTTAATAAGAAATTTGTACAAACACTCCACAGGGTCAAGCTTAAAAGGTCTAAGATGTATGGACTTTCAATTGATACACATGTAGATTTTATTGGGGGAGAAATCATGTCTTTGACTTCGCTTTTTTAACATGCCGCAATAATTTGCTCAAACAGAATACATTTTTATTGTAAATTTGCGAAGTAAGATCTTCCTTTTTGGGAAAAGTATCTGGGAATTGTGAAAAAATATCTTGAAATTGGGAAAATATGTCATTTTCCCAATTGTGAAGTTCTAGTAGCCTAATTTCGGCCCCTAGCAAAGAAGGTGAAAACGCCCTGAATAGTACATTATTTTTTATTAAAGTTAAATGATGAATTGTTTTAAAACTCAGCAAAAACATAGTGAAAAAGTGAAGATCTGTTTTTGGTTATTCCTTACCACAATACATGATAACAAAAAACAAAACAAAAACAAGTTGATCAATATTTTTAACAGTTTGTCCCCTTTTCGTGAAAAAGGCGAAGCAGACAACATGCTACCTTTTAAAGAAACGACATGGCAGTTACTCCCCTTTTAAAATGTGTTATAAAGCTTAAATATTTTTCTACCTATGTAATGGCTGACCTCTGTCATTGCAAAATCCGGGGTTTCCTCCCCTACCAGTCTTCCAAAGCTATCACGTGTTGAAAGTATATGTTAATAGAAATAAATTCTAGTTTAAACTTTATTTAATTTTGCAACGATCGTGAAACAAGCTATTACAACTTATATTTATCACTCTCGTTGGCACGATGTTGCGCGGGAGTGTGGTCTTGTGTTGTGGGGGAAACCGGAGAACCCGGAGAAAACCCACTTGTCCGGCTTGATGACCACTTACCAAACTCACATGCGCCCAGGCCAGAATCGAACCCGGGTCGCTATGGTGAGAAGCAAACCGGACAACCAAATAGATTTTAAACTAGTAATTACTCATTTTATCGTATTATGATATAATATGCACTGCGCCATTAGTAAAAAATATTGATATTTCTTTTAATATGTAATCTAAAACATAAATGCATTATAGTTATCGATATTCTGCCAACCAGTTCGTGAATTGTTTAGTGTTGACATATCTAGTCAAACAGTTGAACGGACGATAAAAATGTTGCACTTTTAGATCAGAAAGATTATATTTTATAATATATTATATAACAATATAACATCCATTTGGAACCCTCGGCCATTTTCTATCGAAAACAACCTCGGATGTATATAAAAGAGCTAACAATATCAGAAATCTTGACATTTAACAACGCTGCAGGTTGATCGCGTAGAAATTTATATTTAGCAATTAAGCTTAATGACTTCTCTTTTCGGAGTCTTAATTTTTCATGCAAAAATACAATTTAAAATTAGTAATAGAAACTGCACGTGAAAACACTTTAATTAATTACTTATTTAAATTTAACGAACTACTTCTACTGATGTACCAGCATACATCCGAGCTTGATTTTTTATGGAAAGTGGCCGAGGTATTCCGAAAGTATAACATAATCAGTATACGATATACGCTTCAATACTGACTGATTTAAGATACTCAGATACGGTTCAATTGCCACATCCGGTTGAAGCGTCATGTTGTCGGCGCAAATTTTGATCTACTTGATATATGTTATCATTTTCACCACATTTGTTGCATTCCTATCACAGATTTGAGCCACTTTATTGAATTGTTAGTTGTTTCGTTCAACAGTTTTCGTAATGTTTTTTCCAAACATTTCTTTATGTACACAATCGGAACTTTCTTCACATATATGGTGTTGGGGGTCGTGAAAATCAAGAAGTCAGTGTTATTATTCATGTAAATCGGTCAGTTTACTTTAGAATACAACCTACATTTACAGCCAATGATATCGCAGATTTGCAATCGTTATATACTAATCACTAAGAATATTTAAGAATATTTCAACTTTCACGGATGTTTAAAGTTAGATGACCTGAATTAAAATCTTAAAAATTAAAAAGTGCTCATTCCCTTGATTCGCCCAATCTTAATCATTAAGATTTTAATTAATGGTATCCGACTATAAAATAGAATATGTAGAGCATTTATTTAGTATCCATTATATCAAAGAAATCTCGTCTAAGTAAAACGCCCGGACTCTTTCAGCGATTTAGATGCGGAACGGTGGTTAAAGATTAATGATAAAATGCAATTACAAGGGACTTTTTTTCTAAATTGATTTATAAATTGATTCATAAATCTGGAGTAGTCCTGTGATCTCATATCATAAACATCTGAACAAAGAGATTTCATGATATACAGAGCAATTCCGTTGCATATTTTGGAAACATCGTTCTTCTTTTTAGGATGTTGCCAGATTTTTTTTATATTTTTATGGATTAATGTTACTAAAGCTATTGCTCGTTTGCTAATAATTACACATGATAAATTAAGATACATCATAAGGCGTTAACATTTTTAGAAAGTCATTTTTAGAAAAAAACACTGATAGATGGGTTTATAAAATTGAACCTTTTGCGCAAAAATGAACTTACTGAACGAGTCATCGTATACTAATTAGCCCTTTTGAACATTAAACGTCTGAAGTACGTCATGTTGACATGCAAATGGTTCCTATGTACATTAATTTCATTTATACAAAATGAAGATTAACAACTCGTTTGAGGTCCTCGAGATCTCAAAAAGAACAAAAGATGGTTTAGACAATAAAAAGATATTAGACAAAATAAAAAAAACCTCGTTTGCAGTAGTTATCATCGACTTTTCATTGTTTTATAACTAAAATATTTCTTATAAAACCTCTTTAGTTTATAGGCGCTTAAAGAAAAATATTTAATGCAAATTTTCCTCTTTAATGTACAACATATTAAAATGCATGTTATCAATTAAATTCTAGTTATAATGCATTTTATGTTTGACAAAACTTGTATAAGGGGAAACAACTTTGAAGTCACAATGTCTGATGGTGTATTTTAAAAATACAGATGATGCGATCATTTAGTCCAAACTCCACAAACTGTTACTTCCCTTATAATCACTTCCGTCAAGCAAAGCACATGGCAATTTTGTTTTCAAAATTTAACCTCATTTCACCTTGAATAATTGAAAGGATATTCAACTATCCTAACAAGGTAGAAGAAAAACATTTAAAAAAGTATACATCACTGAAATCCAACTCATGTTAGCTAACTGTTTTTTATTGTAACCCAGTTGTATATAATATATAAACAATAACACTTAAACGTAATGTTTTAAAGCTTTTATAACTTAAAGTTTCAACGGTAGATATAAATAAATAATCGGATTATGTAACACCAGGCACTGTTTGATGAATACGTGTCGTTTATCGGCAAAACAAATGATGTTTATATAAACAGAAACATGATATAGACGCAAGCATATGCACATCATTGCAAATTTTTAGACAGTTTTTACTATTTTTGCCATTTGTTGAATCGTAGCGCATACTTTGCAAGCGGGAAACCAAATCGCAAAATAAGTTTTGTACAAAGGCATGTTAATTAATGATAAATGGAAATTATTTTTAATGAAAAATATAGCAAAAACACCACCATTAAAGGCAATATTGTAATCTATCATCTGTATGGTAATTTTTTGGTTTTAAGGCCCTTTTAACACAAAGTTGTTTTCTTTTTGCTTTTTTATAATCATTGCGTTTACTCATAGTTTTTATTTAATAGTTTAATTATGCATTATTATATCTTAATTTTATAAGATTATGCATCCTTTTTCTAGTATAATTTTCATAGCTATCCGGGCAGTGTACTTACCTAAAGGTATTAAGACAAATTAAGACAAATGCCTTGAACTGAAAATCCATACCAAGTACTGTCGTGCATATTTTATCTATGAAATGATCAAAATTTATATAAAAACCTACAGAAGCAAGCACAGTAGTCGACTGTTTAAACCTAAATCTCGTTTAATGGCAAAGGGTAAACGCCAAAGACATAGACCACAAAAACAAACAAGCACAAACCAGAATCATGGAACAACAGCACAAAACTCCACACATAACACAGTATATATATACTATTTAAAAAAAATAAGGGGTGTTTATCAAGGACTGTTAGGTATCGCCTTGGAACGGTCAGTTAAATGTCAATTAACTGGGTTTTTTAACTAGTTTGTGTGCACAACCTCACACTTATCCCAAAAATCCCGAATAAGGTAAATACGTAAAAGGTAAATCTTATCAAAGTATGCAATAACTTGAGGAAACTTAATAATGAAACAAATAAAAATAAACTAATAGGTAAACCCCAAGTACTTCTATGATTAAGGATCCCGACTCTATCTGCAGAGGAAGTAAAACAATTCAGAGTACCTAATGAAAAAACCTTTCAAAGATATGATGCAGTTATTGTCAAAAACAAAAACTTACAGAAGATTATCTCACAGTTGAAGCTATGTGATATTTCATATAATTTTGGATAAAATTTACAAGTATATGCTACCTTTAACTATCAACACTAGCTTAACAAGTAAGGCTTGGTGTTGTTTGTGGAGTTTGGTGCTGTTGTTCTATGTTTCTTGTTTTTGTTTTGTTTTTGTGTTCTATGTAGTTGGCGTTACCTTGTGTCATTAAACGGGGTTTATGCTTAATGTTTAGCCTACTGAGCTTGTTTCTCTAGTTTTACACATAAATATTGGTGGAAAAACTGACTGAAATATATTTTATGAAACTATTTGTTAGTACATTCGTCAGAATTAATCTACATAGTATCAAAGAAAAATATTTGAAAAAAAATCCGCGATTGTCATTGGCCCAAAAAATGCAAACACCTATTTTTATGAATACAACATCAGCATACACGAGACTCTTATAGACAGTGTTAAAAACATTACAGACATGAATAGTGCACCGAACATCAACAACAAATTGTTTGCTAAATTAAATAAAAATAGTGAACAAAAAAGTGCATGCCTTTTGTAAATGTTGTGATGGAACGCTTTCATTTTTGTTTTGGATTGAAGTGAATTACAATCTGTTATACTTAATATCATATATAAAACAAATTTTGAACAATGTTGACGTAAATAATAATGTCATAAATAGTATGTTTGGTTT
This sequence comes from Mya arenaria, assembly GCF_026914265.1. Taxonomy (NCBI): domain Eukaryota; kingdom Metazoa; phylum Mollusca; class Bivalvia; order Myida; family Myidae; genus Mya; species Mya arenaria. Next base: position 22,257,380 of record NC_069137.1, read on the forward strand.
ACAAGTGTCTGGGAACAATCATCTCAAGTTTGATGTACTTTGTTTTGTATAGAAATCATTTTTTTTATTATAAATTTTTCTTTGACAAAGAAATTGTTCCGACGGTATTCAAAAGTATCAATAACAACCCCAGGTTTGCATGGGTATCACTAATAACACAAAGGCTTTCAGGTTCAGATACGTATAATTGGAACTTATTTTTCTTTCTTTCGTATCTACATTTAGAATAAAAAATAGTGTGTACTAAAATACTCCTACAGTATGTTAGATAAATAAGTATTTGCATGTGTATTTGCTGTCATTAATTTTAACGTTTTTTGACATTGTTTCAACATCAACTATATTGTAAAACAGAAGAGTGTTTTTGTTTCATCCTTTACCAATCATATTTATTTATACTGAATCAATTTGTGTCAATATTTTCATTTTTTTTTTAATAATTGATCGTTACATGTTAACTGATTTTTGCTTTGTATAAGTTATAAATATGTCTTTTGATGTATAAAGTATCCCCTGAACAAAACACAAGAACAAAAAACATTGGCATGACAAATAAAAAACTTATGACCAAACCCAAAAAAGTAAAAACAACAACTTTGTACATGTATCTGCAACAAGTTAACAACTAAACAAGCAATATATGTCTTAAATGATATTGAACTTAATTGACATTCACTATATAAGGGAAATGACTCATTTTACTCTCATCAATACTATTTCAACCAACAGCTCAGAGCTAGCTTTACTTTATACAATACATCACTTCTAAAGTTTCTTAAGTTGGAAATGTTTTGATAACGGTGAGGCTTAAAGGATACTTCTGGTTCTGGTTAAGGTCTTCTAACGAAATAGGTGCCCAGATGTTAGATGTTTGTTTAGTCCGTCAGTTAAACTTCTCCTCTTGCTTGCGATTGTGTGTTTTTATATGTAGTTTTATACTCAATTTAACTTTAACTTTAATTTAACACCATTCCCCAATGATGACAAAAGCGTTCTTACATAAAATCTGATAAGAAATCCTACCGACAATACTTGGCCAAGATGTACCCCTACCACTATTCTTTTTTGAGGCCTAACGATTTAAGTTAATAAATGCACACCTATCATTAGTAAAATGACGTAATGAAACGCATCACTATTTATTGACTATTACGCAATGGTCATACTATGAGCTTATTTTCTCTTTCAATACTATCATTACAGTTGCCGATAGCTATTTTTTTAGAAAATGCTACATTCGCTTTCGCAAAAATAGATAACGTTGCGTCGACGACAGTTTGCTATGTAGGTTTAAGATTGTCTACTCATTTAAAATTACATCCAATCACACATTGCTACCATTTGTCTTACCGATGTCTATTCGATACACACAGATAAGGGAAAAAGCTAACCTTTTTCTTCGTTTTCTTGGTTCTATCTTTTCTACGATTCGATTTATTACCTCAACAACAAAATGTTAAACCGGTTTAAGAGCAAAACGGTTACAAACGGATAGGTTTGGAATGCGGAACGGGATAGGTCTAAATTGCGGAACGGGATAGGTCTGAAACGAGGAACGGATAGGTCTGAAAAGCGGAATGGATAGGTTTGAAATGCAGAATGGATATGTCTGAAATGAGGAACGGATAAAGCAGAACTGTAGTCGTTTTACAGAACTTACAGAGTTCACTTCATATAGGCACTTTCTTCTACACAGAATGAACTACCGAGTGCATAATCGTGTGCATTAAAATTTACCACGTGACTAGAATCATCACATTTTTTTTTTTTATATTTTTCAGAAAATGGAAAAATATCGGAACAATATAACTACCCCAAAACGCATATCTGTACTAATATATTTGTCTTTTGTCTGATTGTGTAAGTTAAAAACTCGACGTGGCGCAAATGTTCGCCAACAAATGACGCGACGTCCGAACTGGGACTAACATGTTTATGCATCCCTTTCAGGGAAAGTTTTCTGTGTTATAATGTATATATTATGTGTTTGTTTATTTTCAGAAAAGGAAAGCACGTTCGTTTATCCCCACCATGTGACCGGAAGTCATCTGATCGTTGACCGGAAGCTGCACTGTTTCGATGCGCAGAACACCGGTGATAGATAATGCATTTTCCGGCTGATACCAAATGTGATATGATGAAGAAAGAAGAGACTGAGAGAAAACAATTGCGAATAAAGTGCAAATCTATATGTGATCAATATTTATTATTATCGAACTGTTTAGTTATAAATGTATCTTTGTACTAGAATAAGATGTATATCTATATGAAACTAACGGTGAAATCTGATGTAGAATGGTTTTCACCTTGTTATGTTTTATTGAACATAAAAACTATAACATAGAATATATATCTCATATCAGAGAAAAACGCGTGACTAACACTACGGTCTTAAATTATTGGAAAATCAGGAAAGTATTAAATTTGAAGATTTATCTACAAACCATTCTACAATATGAAAAGCACGAAAGGTGATGAACACAATAGATGTACCGGAAGCATTGTAAACTGTATGTCATTATACTCTAGTGAGATGTTGAAACGTGTAGGTATCTCAGTATGCTATTTTTGGTTGAAGCGGAAAGGGCGTCCCCTTTCGTAGGAACATGTTGAAAAACAACAACAGTCAATCGAGGAACTATTTTTAAGACTTCAGAACTAACTTGAACACTTGTTGGAACCAACATTAATGTGTGTGCCTAGACGTTCGGAATTACGCATAATTACGCCCCCTGGAATCAGTTTTGATTGAACTGACTGTTATATTGACTTGTGATCAATTCAATAACTTATTTGTACTAAAATGCATTGAATCATAAGCAATATAATTGACATGATTTTTGTCAGGTTTTTGAATGATCGTTTGTTTGTCTGTCTATGAATTGTGCATATTATCATTGAAAATATTATCACAAAAATAGATGTTGTTTCGCTTGTATGTCATAAGGCCATGCCACAGAATATCCTCACAAAGAAAGATTAGTTATTTCCCTTTTAAGTCATTTAGTCATGACACATAATATCCTCACAAGAGAAAAGGAGTTGTTTCCCTTGTATGTCATAAGGCCATGCCACATAATATCCTCACAAGAGAAAAGGAGTTGTTTCCCTTGTATGTCATAAGGCCATGCCACAGCATATCCTCACAAAGAAAGATTAGATATTTCCCTTTTAAGTCATTTAGTCATGACACATAATATCCTCACAAAAGAAGAGGAGTTGTTTCCCTTGTATGTCATAAGGACATGCCACATAATATCCTCACAAAAGAAGAGGAATTGCTTCCCCTGTATGTCATTAGGCCATGTACAAACCCAAAAAATATTATTTATAAATTTTACAATAAAAATACTAATAAAAACCAAATGACTTAAAATATTATTTTTGAAATGAACGGAGTTATTTATAGCGAGGTCACACCTGTTCCGAGGCAATAACAAGGAGGTGAACGGCCTTCCTTATTATTTATTTTTCAATGTATTAGGCCGTTGTTATGCAACATTTCAATCTCGTATGTATTGTTATGAACGTGCACAGCATAATAGTATAAGGTGTTTTGAAAGTAAATGATTTAATGAGTTGTTGTATGATGAATATGTTGTTTATTGGTTATAATACATTTTATAAATGCATAATATTTACAGGAATGTGATTAACACATGTTGTTGCATTTCTGATTATTATATTTTGTTCATATTAAACTATTTGCTCGAATAAAACGATAAAGTGAAATGCCTTCTTTATTCAATTTTTTTCTTAAACAGGTGTAGTAAGTCAGTTAAACTATGAAGTATGTTTCGCTGAAAGTTATCCATGAACTGTTTGCCTTAACTTTGTGCTTATGACATTAAACATTGTCGTAGGGCCATGCCATAGCGCGAAAGGCATAAAATTGTGCGTCAGGCCTAAAGATTGTCGTAGGCATTGACATTGTGCCTAATAGCTTATCATTGTGCATAAGGCCATACCATTGTGCGTAAGGCGTAACATTGAGCGTAAGGCATTATCATTATGCGTAAGGTCTTAACATTGTGCGTAAGGCATTAACATTGTGCCGAAGGCCTTTACATTGTCATAAGGCTTTACATTGTGCGTTAGGCATTAACATTGTGCATAAGGCTTAATATTGTTCGTAAGGCATTAATATTGTACGTAAGGCTTAAGGCTTTACATTGTGCATAAGGCTTAACATTGTGCGTAAGGCATTAACATTGTGCGTAAGGCATTAACAATATGCGTAAGGCACTAACATTGTGCCTTGAAAGAGGGATTGCATTGTAATGATTTTACTAATGGGTAGATGTTTTTATTGTATGACTTAGCCGAAATTTATTGTTATGAGAATTCACTGACGGTTCCAAGGCGATTACACCAACGTTGACAGTTCCAGGGCTGTTACCCCGGTTGCCATTACAGTGAACTTTTATTTCGTCGACGTTTAGTACTGATCTGTTAGCCTTAACAGTGTGTGTATGTCATTCACATTGTCATAAAGTTTAACATTGTTCTTAAGGCCTGAACATTGTGGTGCGAAAGGCTGAACATTTGTACGTAAAGCCTTTACATTATGCGCAAGGCCATAACATTGTGCATAAGGCTTAACATAGTTCTTAAAGCATTAACCTTGCCGTACAGCTAAATATTGTCGTGGGGCTAAAAATAGTGCGTAAGGCATTAACGTTGCCATAAGGCTTAACATTTGAGTAAGTCTTAACATTGTGCGTGAGGCTTAACATATATTATACACAAGGTCTTAACATTGAAACTAGGAAAGATATGTCTGAAATGCGGAATGGAAAGGTTTGAAATACGGAACGGATAGGTCTGAAATGAGGATAAAGCAGAACAATAGTCGTTGTACTGAACTTACACTTGAGCTCAATTCATTTACACATTTGTTTCTTCCTCACAGTATGAACTATTGAGTGCATATGCACATTCAAATTAACAACGTGACCAGTATCATCACAAATTTAAAAATGTCTTCAGCAAATAGAAGAATATCAAAATACTCTAGTTTCGAACTTCCCACAAACGCATATCCATACGAACTATTCCGTCTAGTGTCTGATTATGTTAGTTAAAAACACGACGTGGCGCAAATGTTCGCCAACAAATGACGCGACGTCCGAACTGGGATTAACATGTTTAAATCTGGTATAATAATATAATAATAATAATATCCTCACAGAAGAAGATGATTTGTCTCCCTTGTATGTCATTGGGCATTACACATAATATCCTCACAAAAGAAGAGCAGTTGTTTCTCTTGGATATCATTAGGACATGGCACATTGATTTTCTTTTGTTGACGTCATCAGGGTTTTGTACACCTTAAGACTGATTGATTTGAATTAAATAAAAACACTTCAAATAATTTTAAGGGATTTATAATTAAAATTGTAAAAAACAATTGAGTTGATTTAAGTTAGTAAAATAGAAGCAGATATTAACTCTCGTGTTGTAAGTGTAAATTAAAAATTATTTATAAAAATATTTAGGAAAATCAACTAAGATGGGCATGTTTATATGACTTTTTTCAGGAAGAATACTACTGTTTTCAGATGAACTTAGCATTTCAAGTCTTTAATGCATTAAACGATCGTGACTTTAAGTCGACCAAATCCGACAAGTGAATTTCAAATTAATTGCAACATCTACAGCCTGTCAATCGACTTACCACATCAAAGGAACCGACTGCAATAAACAGCGATTTGGCATATACTTTGGCTCTTCACCATAAACTAACTTCTGAAAAGGCGGGCCCATTACCCCGCAAAGTATTCATACATGTACAGCTTGCGTTTGTTATATACCAACCGACCGATTTAATGAAAGATTTAAATTACACTCATAAAGACGGCAAGGTTTAAAAAGTCTATTTGAAGTGCTGAAAACTTACTGTTTGAAACCGTCTGTGCGGCGCTACGAAATGTCTCTTTTTTGCGAAAAGACATAGTGAACATAATTTTATTAAGTGATTAATGAGAAGACTTTGCTATTTTCGTTTGCAAGAAGTAGTATTTGTTCGTGTTTCCATGTTTGTTTGTCCGTCTATTTGTTTGTTCTTTCATTTAGAAATGAGAACCTGACGCTCAGATCAAAATGAAATGGTTTGGTTAGGGTTACATCCTTTTCAAAAAACAGGTAGGGTAGGTGGGCTTTTTATTTTTGTTGGGCTTTATTTAAGAACGTAAATGTCATCGCAGGAGAATTGTGTAAGCTTTAAAGGTTTTAAACTATATATTAAATCAAACACTAAAGAAAAGCATTTTTTGAACAACTGACCATAAGAACGTTATGGTCGGCGCCTATTTGGTAGGTAGGGTCGGGTAACCCGACCCAGGTGTATGTTTAAGGCCTTACTATTGATTTGATAACATTGTCGTAAGCCTAACATTGTCGTAAGCTTAATATTGTCGTAAGGCTTAACATTGTCGTCAGGCTTAACATTGTCGTTAGGCTTAACATTGTCGTAAAGCCTTAATAGTGTGTATAAGTCTTAACAGTGTGCTTAAGGTATTTGCATTGCCTTAAGGCTCAACATTGTCGAAAGACTTAATATTGTACATAATAAATAACAGTGTCATAAGGCATTAACATTGCAGTAAGGCTTAACATTGTGCCTAAGGCTTAACATTGTGCGAAAGGTCTTAACATTATATGTAATGTTTAACATTGTGCGTAAGGCCTTGACATTAATTGTGCAAAATGCATTAACATTATGCGTCATGTTTAACATTGTGTGTAAGGCATTGACATTAATTGTGCAAAAGGCATTAGCATTATGCGTCATGTTTAAAATTGTGTGTAAGGTCTTGACATTAATTGTGCAAAAGGCATTAACATTATGCGTCATGTTTAACATTGTGTGTAAGGCCTTACTATTGATTTACTTTTGTGTGGCCAAATTTTGAAATCAAACATATTAAAAAAAGATGCATTTGTTTCTGTGGTTTCTTAATTTAAAACATAATAAATTGAAGTTCTTAAAGTACGTGTCAAATGTATATAAATTTTGACACAAACTTGTTTTTTTTAAATGATTAAAACATCAATTATGAAAAATGCGCCAAATAATCCAGTAATGCGAGATCTATAAAACACAGTTAACCATCTTTATTTAAACAAAAACCACAAAACAAGAATGCAGCGTCTTTATGTGCAAAAAAAAAATGTTTGTTTCAAAGGTTTGAAATAAAAATATTAATAAAAACTAAATGACTTTAATTATTATTTTTGAAATGAATGGCGTTAATAATTATGAGGTAACGCCAGTTCAGGTAAACGGTGATCAATTCAATAACTTATTTGTACTAAAATGCATTGAATCATAAGCAATATAATTGACATGATTTTTGTCAGGTTTTTGAATGATCGTTTGTTTGTCTGTCTATGAATTGTGCATATTATCATTGAAAATATTATCACAAAAATAGATGTTGTTTCGCTTGTATGTCATAAGGCCATGCCACAGAATATCCTCACAAAGAAAGATTAGTTATTTCCCTTGTAAGTCATTTAGTCATGACACATAATATCCTCACAAGAGAAAAGGAGTTGTTTCCCTTGTATGTCATAAGGCCATGCCACATAATATCCTCACAAGAGAAAAGGAGTTGTTTCCCTTGTATGTCATAAGGCCATGCCACATAATATCCTCACAAAGAAAGATTAGATATTTCCCTTTTAAGTCATTTAGTCATGACACATAATATCCTCACAAAAGAAGAGGAGTTGTTTCCCTTGTATGTCATAAGGACATGCCACATAATATCCTCACAAAAGAAGAGGAATTGCTTCCCCTGTATGTCATTAGGCCATGTACAAACCCAAAAAATATTATTTATAAATTTTACAATAAAAATACTAATAAAAACCAAATGACTTAAAATATTATTTTTGAAATGAACGGAGTTATTTATAGCGAGGTCACACCTGTTCCGAGGCAATAACAAGGAGGTGAACGGCCTTCCTTATTATTTATTTTTCAATGTATTAGGCCGTTGTTATGCAACATTTCAATCTCGTATGTATTGTTATGAACGTGCACAGCATAATAGTATAAGGTGTTTTGAAAGTAAATGATTTAATGAGTTGTTGTATGATGAATATGTTGTTTATTGGTTATAATACATTTTATAAATGCATAATATTTACAGGAATGTGATTAACACATGTTGTTGCATTTCTGATTATTATATTTTGTTCATATTTAACAATTTGCTCGAATAAAACGATAAAGTGAAATGCCTTATTTATTCATTTTTTTTCTTAAACAGGTGTAGTAAGTCAGTTAAACTATGAAGTATGTTTCGCTGAAAGTTATCCATGAACTGTTTGCCTTAACTTTGTGCTTATGACATTAAACATTGTCGTAGGGCCATGCCATAGCGCGAAAGGCATAAAATTGTGCGTCAGGCCTAAAGATTGTCGTAGGCATTGACATTGTGCCTAGTAGCTTATCATTGTGCATAAGGCCATACCATTGTGCGTAAGGCGTAACATTGAGCGTAAGGCATTATCATTATGCGTAAGGTCTTAACATTGTGCGTAAGGCATGAACATTGTGCCGAAGGCCTTTACATTGTCATAAGGCTTTACATTGTGCGTTAGGCATTAACATTGTGCATAAGGCTTAATATTGTTCGTAAGGCATTAATATTGTACGTAAGGCTTAAGGCTTTACATTGTGCGTAAGGCATTAACATTTTGCGTAAGGCATTAACAATATGCGTAAGGCACTAACATTGTGCCTTGAAAGAGGGATTGCATTGTAATGATTTTACTAATGGGTAGATGTTTTTATTGTATGACTTAGCCGAAATTTATTGTTATGAGAATTCACTGACGGTTCCAAGGCGGTTACACCAACGTTGACAGTTCCAGGGCTGTTACCCCGGTTGCCATTACAGTGAACTTTTATTTCGTCGACGTTTAGTACTGATCTGTTAGCCTTAACAGTGTGTGTAGGTCATTCACATTGTCATAATGTTTTACATTGTTCTTAAGGCCTGAACATTGTGGTGCGAAAGGCTGAACATTTGTACGTAAAGCCTTTACATTATGCGCAAGGCCATAACATTGTGCATAAGGCTTAAGATAGTTCTTAAAGCATTAACCTTGCTGTACAGCTAAATATTGTCATGGGGCTAAAAATAGTGCGTAAGGCATTAACGTTGCCATAAGGCTTAACATTTGAGTAAGTCTTAACATTGTGCGTGAGGCTTAACATATATTATACACAAGGTCTTAACATTGAAACTAGGAAAGATATGTCTGAAATGCGGAATGGAAAGGTTTGAAATACGGAACGGATAGGTCTGAAATGAGGATAAAGCAGAACAATAGTCGTTTTACTGAACTTACACTTGAGCTCAATTCATTTACACATTTTTTTCTTCCTCACAGTATGAACTATTGAGTGCATATGCACATTCAAATTAACAACGTGACCAGTATCATCACAAATTAAAAAATGTCTTCAGCAAATAGAAGAATATCAAAATACTCTAGTTTCGAACTTCCCACAAACGCATATCCATACGAACTATTCCGTCTAGTGTCTGATTATGTTAGTTAAAAACACGACGTGGCGCAAATGTTCGCCAACAAATGACGCGACGTCCGAACTGGGATTAACATGTTTAAATCTGGTATAATAATATAATAATAATAATATCCTCACAGAAGAAGATGATTTGTCTCCCTTGTATGTCATTGGGCATTACACATAATATCCTCACAAAAGAAGAGCAGTTGTTTCTCTTGGATATCATTAGGACATGGCACATTGATTTTCTTTTGTTGACGTCATCAGGGTTTTGTACACCTTAAGACTGATTGATTTGAATTAAATAAAAACACTTCAAATAATTTTAAGGGATTTATAATTAAAATTGTAAAAAACAATTGAGTTGATTTAAGTTAGTAAAATAGAAGCAGATATTAACTCTCGTGTTGTAAGTGTAAATTAAAAATTATTTATAAAAATATTTAGGAAAATCAACTAAGATGGGCATGTTTATATGACTTTTTTCAGGAAGAATACTACTGTTTTCAGATGAACTTAGCATTTCAAGTCTTTAATGCATTAAACGATCGTGACTTTAAGTCGACCAAATCCGACAAGTGAATTTCAAATTAATTGCAACATCTACAGCCTGTCAATCGACTTACCACATCAAAGGAACCGACTGCAATAAACAGCGATTTGGCATATACTTTGGCTCTTCACCATAAACTAACTTCTGAAAAGGCGGGCCCATTACCCCGCAAAGTATTCATACATGTACAGCTTGCGTTTGTTATATACCAACCGACCGATTTAATGAAAGATTTAAATTACACTCATAAAGACGGCAAGGTTTAAAAAGTCTATTTGAAGTGCTGAAAACTTACTGTTTGAAACCGTCTGTGCGGCGCTACGAAATGTCTCTTTTTTGCGAAAAGACATAGTGAACATAATTTTATTAAGTGATTAATGAGAAGACTTTGCTATTTTCGTTTGCAAGAAGTAGTATTTGTTCGTGTTTCCATGTTTGTTTGTCCGTCTATTTGTTTGTTCTTTCATTTAGAAATGAGAACCTGACGCTCAGATCAAAATGAAATGGTTTGGTTAGGGTTACATCCTTTTCAAAAAACAGGTAGGGTAGGTGGGCTTTTTATTTTTGTTGGGCTTTATTTAAGAACGTAAATGTCATCGCAGGAGAATTGTGTAAGCTTTAAAGGTTTTAAACTATATATTAAATCAAACACTAAAGAAAAGCATTTTTTGAACAACTGACCATAAGAACGTTATGGTCGGCGCCTATTTGGTAGGTAGGGTCGGGTAACCCGACCCAGGTGTATGTTTAAGGCCTTACTATTGATTTGATAACATTGTCGTAAGCCTAACATTGTCGTAAGCTTAATATTGTCGTAAGGCTTAACATTGTCGTCAGGCTTAACATTGTCGTTAGGCTTAACATTGTCGTAAAGCCTTAATAGTGTGTATAAGTCTTAACAGTGTGCTTAAGGTATTTGCATTGCCTTAAGGCTCAACATTGTCGAAAGACTTAATATTGTACATAATAAATAACAGTGTCATAAGGCATTAACATTGCAGTAAGGCTTAACATTGTGCCTAAGGCTTAACATTGTGCGAAAGGTCTTAACATTATATGTAATGTTTAACATTGTGCGTAAGGCCTTGACATTAATTGTGCAAAATGCATTAACATTATGCGTCATGTTTAACATTGTGTGTAAGGCATTGACATTAATTGTGCAAAAGGCATTAGCATTATGCGTCATGTTTAAAATTGTGTGTAAGGTCTTGACATTAATTGTGCAAAAGGCATTAACATTATGCGTCATGTTTAACATTGTGTGTAAGGCCTTACTATTGATTTACTTTTGTGTGGCCAAATTTTGAAATCAAACATATTAAAAAAAGATGCATTTGTTTCTGTGGTTTCTTAATTTAAAACATAATAAATTGAAGTTCTTAAAGTACGTGTCAAATGTATATAAATTTTGACACAAACTTGTTTTTTTTAAATGATTAAAACATCAATTATGAAAAATGCGCCAAATAATCCAGTAATGCGAGATCTATAAAACACAGTTAACCATCTTTATTTAAACAAAAACCACAAAACAAGAATGCAGCGTCTTTATGTGCAAAAAAAAAATGTTTGTTTCAAAGGTTTGAAATAAAAATATTAATAAAAACTAAATGACTTTAATTATTATTTTTGAAATGAATGGCGTTAATAATTATGAGGTAACGCCAGTTCAGGTAAACGGTGATCAATTCAATAACTTATTTGTACTAAAATGCATTGAATCATAAGCAATATAATTGACATGATTTTTGTCAGGTTTTTGAATGATCGTTTGTTTGTCTGTCTATGAATTGTGCATATTATCATTGAAAATATTATCACAAAAATAGATGTTGTTTCGCTTGTATGTCATAAGGCCATGCCACAGAATATCCTCACAAAGAAAGATTAGTTATTTCCCTTGTAAGTCATTTAGTCATGACACATAATATCCTCACAAGAGAAAAGGAGTTGTTTCCCTTGTATGTCATAAGGCCATGCCACATAATATCCTCACAAGAGAAAAGGAGTTGTTTCCCTTGTATGTCATAAGGCCATGCCACATAATATCCTCACAAAGAAAGATTAGATATTTCCCTTTTAAGTCATTTAGTCATGACACATAATATCCTCACAAAAGAAGAGGAGTTGTTTCCCTTGTATGTCATAAGGACATGCCACATAATATCCTCACAAAAGAAGAGGAATTGCTTCCCCTGTATGTCATTAGGCCATGTACAAACCCAAAAAATATTATTTATAAATTTTACAATAAAAATACTAATAAAAACCAAATGACTTAAAATATTATTTTTGAAATGAACGGAGTTATTTATAGCGAGGTCACACCTGTTCCGAGGCAATAACAAGGAGGTGAACGGCCTTCCTTATTATTTATTTTTCAATGTATTAGGCCGTTGTTATGCAACATTTCAATCTCGTATGTATTGTTATGAACGTGCACAGCATAATAGTATAAGGTGTTTTGAAAGTAAATGATTTAATGAGTTGTTGTATGATGAATATGTTGTTTATTGGTTATAATACATTTTATAAATGCATAATATTTACAGGAATGTGATTAACACATGTTGTTGCATTTCTGATTATTATATTTTGTTCATATTTAACAATTTGCTCGAATAAAACGATAAAGTGAAATGCCTTATTTATTCATTTTTTTTCTTAAACAGGTGTAGTAAGTCAGTTAAACTATGAAGTATGTTTCGCTGAAAGTTATCCATGAACTGTTTGCCTTAACTTTGTGCTTATGACATTAAACATTGTCGTAGGGCCATGCCATAGCGCGAAAGGCATAAAATTGTGCGTCAGGCCTAAAGATTGTCGTAGGCATTGACATTGTGCCTAGTAGCTTATCATTGTGCATAAGGCCATACCATTGTGCGTAAGGCGTAACATTGAGCGTAAGGCATTATCATTATGCGTAAGGTCTTAACATTGTGCGTAAGGCATGAACATTGTGCCGAAGGCCTTTACATTGTCATAAGGCTTTACATTGTGCGTTAGGCATTAACATTGTGCATAAGGCTTAATATTGTTCGTAAGGCATTAATATTGTACGTAAGGCTTAAGGCTTTACATTGTGCGTAAGGCATTAACATTTTGCGTAAGGCATTAACAATATGCGTAAGGCACTAACATTGTGCCTTGAAAGAGGGATTGCATTGTAATGATTTTACTAATGGGTAGATGTTTTTATTGTATGACTTAGCCGAAATTTATTGTTATGAGAATTCACTGACGGTTCCAAGGCGGTTACACCAACGTTGACAGTTCCAGGGCTGTTACCCCGGTTGCCATTACAGTGAACTTTTATTTCGTCGACGTTTAGTACTGATCTGTTAGCCTTAACAGTGTGTGTAGGTCATTCACATTGTCATAATGTTTTACATTGTTCTTAAGGCCTGAACATTGTGGTGCGAAAGGCTGAACATTTGTACGTAAAGCCTTTACATTATGCGCAAGGCCATAACATTGTGCATAAGGCTTAAGATAGTTCTTAAAGCATTAACCTTGCTGTACAGCTAAATATTGTCATGGGGCTAAAAATAGTGCGTAAGGCATTAACGTTGCCATAAGGCTTAACATTTGAGTAAGTCTTAACATTGTGCGTGAGGCTTAACATATATTATACACAAGGTCTTAACATTGAAACTAGGAAAGATATGTCTGAAATGCGGAATGGAAAGGTTTGAAATACGGAACGGATAGGTCTGAAATGAGGATAAAGCAGAACAATAGTCGTTTTACTGAACTTACACTTGAGCTCAATTCATTTACACATTTTTTTCTTCCTCACAGTATGAACTATTGAGTGCATATGCACATTCAAATTAACAACGTGACCAGTATCATCACAAATTAAAAAATGTCTTCAGCAAATAGAAGAATATCAAAATACTCTAGTTTCGAACTTCCCACAAACGCATATCCATACGAACTATTCCGTCTAGTGTCTGATTATGTTAGTTAAAAACACGACGTGGCGCAAATGTTCGCCAACAAATGACGCGACGTCCGAACTGGGATTAACATGTTTAAATCTGGTATAATAATAATAATATCCTCACAGAAGAAGATGATTTGTCTCCCTTGTATGTCATTGGGCATTACACATAATATCCTCACAAAAGAAGAGCAGTTGTTTCTCTTGGATATCATTAGGACATGGCACATTGATTTTCTTTTGTTGACGTCATCAGGGTTTTGTACACCTTAAGACTGATTGATTTGAACTAAATAAAAACACTTCAAATAATTTTAAGGGATTTATAATTAAAATTGTAAAAAACAATTGAGTTGATTTAAGTTAGTAAAATAGAAGCAGATATTAACTCTCGTGTTGTAAGTGTAAATTAAAAATTATTTATAAAAATATTTAGGAAAATCAACTAAGATGGGCATGTTTATATGACTTTTTTCAGGAAGAATACTACTGTTTTCAGATGAACTTAGCATTTCAAGTCTTTAATGCATTAAACGATCGTGACTTTAAGTCGACCAAATCCGACAAGTGAATTTCAAATTAATTGCAACATCTACAGCCTGTCAATCGACTTACCACATCAAAGGAACCGACTGCAATAAACAGCGATTTGGCATATACTTTGGCTCTTCACCATAAACTAACTTCTGAAAAGGCGGGCCCATTACCCCGCAAAGTATTCATACATGTACAGCTTGCGTTTGTGATATACCAACCGACCGATTTAATGAAAGCTTTGAATCACACTCATAAAGACGGCAAGGTTTAAAAAGTCTATTTGAAGTGCTGAAAACTTACTGTTTGAAACCGTCTGTGCGGCGCTACGAAATGTCTCTTTTTTGCGAAAAGACATAGTGAACATAATTTTATTAAGTGATTAATGAGAAGACTTTGCTATTTTCGTTTGCAAGAAGTAGTATTTGTTCGTGTTTCCATGTTTGTTTGTCCGTCTATTTGTTTGTTCTTTCATTTAGAAATGAGAACCTGACGCTCAGATCAAAATGAAATGGTTTGGTTAGGGTTACATCCTTTTCAAAAAACAGGTAGGGTAGGTGGGCTTTTTATTTTTGTTGGGCTTTATTTAAGAACGTAAATGTCATCGCAGGAGAATTGTGTAAGCTTTAAAGGTTTTAAACTATATATTAAATCAAACACTAAAGAAAAGCATTTTTTGAACAACTGACCATAAGAACGTTATGGTCGGCGCCTATTTGGTAGGTAGGGTCGGGTAACCCGACCCAGGTGTATGTTTAAGGCCTTACTATTGATTTGATAACATTGTCGTAAGCCTAACATTGTCGTAAGCTTAATATTGTCGTAAGGCTTAACATTGTCGTCAGGCTTAACATTGTCGTTAGGCTTAACATTGTCGTAAAGCCTTAATAGTGTGTATAAGTCTTAACAGTGTGCTTAAGGTATTTGCATTGCCTTAAGGCTCAACATTGTCGTAAGACTTAATATTGTACATAATAAATAACAGTGTCATAAGGCATTAACATTGCAGTAAGGCTTAACATTGTGCCTAAGGCTTAACATTGTGCGAAAGGTCTTAACATTATATGTAATGTTTAACATTGTGCGTAAGGCCTTGACATTAATTGTGCAAAATGCATTAACATTATGCGTCATGTTTAACATTGTGTGTAAGGCCTTGACATTAATTGTGCAAAAGGCATTAGCATTATGCGTCATGTTTAAAATTGTGTGTAAGGTCTTGACATTAATTGTGCAAAAGGCATTAACATTATGCGTCATGTTTAACATTGTGTGTAAGGCCTTACTATTGATTTACTTTTGTGTGGCCAAATTTTGAAATCAAACATATTAAAAAAAGATGCGATTGTTTCTGTGGTTTCTTCATTTAAAACATAATAAATTGAAGTTCTTAAAGTACGTGTCAAATGTATATAAATTTTGACACAAACTTGTTTTTTTTAAATGATTAAAACATCAATTATGAAAAATGCGCCAAATAATCCAGTAATGCGAGATATAAAACACAACTAACCATCTTCATTTAAACAAAAACCACAACACAAGAATGCAGCATCTTTATGTGCAAAAAAAAATGTTTGTTTCAAAGGTTTGAAATAAAAATATTAATAAAAACTAAATGACTTTAATTATTATTTTTGAAATGAAAGGCGTTAATAATTATGAGGTAACGTCAGTTCAGGTAAACGTCCTTCGTAAATATTTATTTTATAATATATTACATTGTTGTTGCAACATTTCACTCTCGTTTGTATTGTAATGAACGTACACATCTTATTGTCATGAGGTGTTTTGAAAGTAAATGGTTTAATGAGTTGTTTAAAAATGAAAATATTGTTAAATGGCTCTAATACATTTTATAAATGCATACTATTTACAGAAATGTGATAAAGACTTGTTGTTGCATTTCTGATTATCATTTTCGTTCAAATATAACAATTTGCTCGAATAAAATTATGAAATCAACTGCCTTTTTTCTTTAACTTCAGCTTTTACTTATATTTGTGTTGTTAAGTCAGTAAACTATGAACAAAGCCACAGTTTTCTTATAAAGATTTGAACCGTGTGAAGTTAAGTACTGAACAGCTGACAAAAGTGAGATGGACAAGTATGGTAATACGTAATGTGAAACTTGTTTAATCACCCAGTGAACTCGTGTTTCGATGTGTATTAGTACTAATAATGCTGAACAAGTGTAAGGATGACCACTCATAAACTAGTTTAAACGCCAGTGACCTCGTGTTTCACTGAGGATTATAGCACTGATCTGTTTGCCTAAAAGATGAGCGTATGGCATTACCATTGCCGTAAGGCTTAACATTTAGCACAAGACCTTAACATTGTTGAGCGTAAGGCTAAGCAGTTGTGCGAACAACCATTACATTATGAGTATGGACAAAACATTATGGGTAATACCTTAACAGTATACATAATAACTTAACTTTGAAGTAAGGCTAAGCATTGTCGTTAGGCGTAACATTGTCGTAACATTGTCGTAAAGCTTAACATTGTCGTAAGGCGTAACATTGTCGTAAGGCGTAACATTGTCGTAAGGCGTAAAATTGTCGTAAGCTTAACATTTTCGTTAGGCTTAACATTGTGGTTAGGCTTAACATTGTCGTAAGCCTAATATTGTCGTAAGCCTAACATTGTCGTAAGCCTATCATTGTCGTAAGCCTATTATTGTCGTAAGCCTTACATTGTCGTAAGCTTAACATTGTCGTAAGGCTTAACATTGTCGTTAGGCTTAACATTGTCGTTAGGCTTAACATTGTCGTAAGCCTAACATTGTCGTAATCCTAACATTGTCGTAAGCTTTACATTGTCGTAAGTCTAACATTGTCGTAAGCTTAACATAGTCGTTAGGCTTAACATTGTCGTAAAGCCTTATTAGTGTGTATAAGTCTTAAAAGTGTGCTTAAGGTATTTGCATTCCCTTAAGGCTTAACATTGTCGTAAGACTTAATATTGTACATAATAAATAACAGTGTCATAAGGCATTAACATTGCAGTAAGGCTTAACATTGTGCCTAAGGCTTAACATTGTGCGAAAGGTCTTAACATTATATGTAATGTTTAACATTGTGCGTAAGGCCTTAACATTAATTGTGCCAAAGGTATTCGCATTATGCGTCATGTTTAACATTGTGCGTAAGGCCTTGACATTAATTGTGCAAAAGGTTTTAACATTATGCATCATGTTTAACATTGTGTGTAAGGTATTGACATTAATTGTGCAAAAGGCTTTAACATTTTGCGTCATTTCTGTCAGTCAAATGTCCCAAGGTGTCTGTCTGTCTGTCTGTCTTAACTACACCCTCGCGTATCATCGTGTCAAAGAGAGTGATCAATATAATGTTGTGAAAAATTGTTTAAAATCATTGTAAAGTAAATAAGCGTAAACTAAATGGCTACTCTCTCTCTATATATAGCATCACGATGCCGTAAAGTACTGTATGGTCACATACTAAGGAAAAACACATAATAAAACACGCCTGTTTTGTTTAAAACTTAGCACACTCTTCCATTAATAGAAATAATAATTGCTCAAAGCATATATTCTGGTAAAATACTCATATTTATCATCATAAAAGAGATATATAATAATGAGACATAAGTGAAGAGGCAAATGATTAAAATTGACAACACGAGAATAAATGGATTCATCTACTGTCTAGCTTTAGTTAAATATAATCATTGCCGTCGTCATGTAAACTAATACGCTATGCTTCGTTGTGCACCGTGAGCGATTTGGCTAGAAAATTGTCGTAATCATAATGCACCAGTCAATTGTAACCACGGCTCCCCCAGGTCCGGGGAATAGCGGAGACTTTGACTTTCGGTCAAGCCAAGCCCGGGAAAAATCTCCGCCCTGAGGAGACGAAATCCTGGTTAAATCCCCGCTAATTGCCCCCGCACTCCAGAGACCATAGGTAAAGACCATTCCCCGCTATTTTTGTCGCGGAGACAAACCCACCGCATTCACCCAGCACTGCGGGGCCACCTGGAAGGTAAAAAACACGGCCCATTTCCCCGGCTATCCCCGGTATACCCCCGGACCTGGGAGGGGGGCGTAGTTACAATTGACTGGTGCATAAACACTTATTGTGGAAGTTTCATTGCTTCCGCAAGGTTCCAGATGCATTCCTGTAGAAATATATTCCATCGAAAGCCGGATTTGAATCGGGTCCGCCTTTTGAGCACATATTATTTGACAGCAGTCTATATCACTAGGCTATGAATACTATTGACAGTACTATGATGCTGAAGAAGAAGAGTTGTCTCCCCTGCCTCATACATATTCATAAAAGCGAGATTATGTCAGGCAAATGTCCCACGGTGTTTATCAGTGTGTGTATACCACGTGATAAATTACGTCATATATGCTACGTCGGAAGGCAATATTTGTCTTAAAATGAAGTCTTAAATCAAAGATGACTTTTCCTATACTACTACATCATTTTAAATGAAACAAAGGGCAGTCTATGCCGCTTAAAGAGCCACGCCTTCGTTTTATTACCGGAGTTTGGTGATTAGTTTCATCAAACACTTCGACAAACCTGTTTCTAAAATATTGTTTTGACAGTGCTCCGTCAGACGGCCCAATCGTGAAAAGGTTTGTCGAAGTGTTTCAAGAAACTTAACTCTCTATCAAACTCAGGTAAAATACCAAATGCGGGGCTCCGTATGCGGCGTAGACTGTGCTATGTTTCATTTTAAATGGTAAATATATAAAAAAGGTATCTTTGTTCAAAGTTTTCATTCGAAGCAAAATATTGCCTTCCGACGTAGCATTTATGACGCAATTTATCACGTGGTATACACACACTGTTATGAGGTATGACGGAAGTAAGTACCGTGGTTGCCAACAATAAATCATTACCGGCCCTAACGAATTATTCCTTCGTTTTTTTATGTTTATTTTTATTTACTTTTTTTCAGTTTTTTTTTTTATAATCCCACACTTTATAATAACATCATTTAAGTTTCATACATTTCTGTAAATGTATAAGTAAAAATAACTCATTCATGTGTACGTAATGATGTACTGTAATACCCACCTTGAAATCAATAATACATCGATATTGTTTTTAAGAAATGCTAAGGCAACTTTATATTAATAGAAAAATACTAGCACACGCCTGATTTTACTTCACAAATATTCGATTACAATGAATAATTGCTAGATAGGTATAATGCCCTAACATTTTAAGGCCATATTATACGATTTTTGGAGAAAAGTTAGAAACACACAACACACACACTGGCACGCATGCGCACGCACGCAATTTTGAACGCTTGCACGCAATTTTGCTTTTTCTTTAGATGGGAATTATTACGGTCCTTTTATACGGAAACAAAAAAAAAACATACACAAACCAATGTACATCTTTCAAGAGGATTTCATGTCCAACCATAATAAATATCTCGCCCATGTAAACTGTCACCTCAATCATTAAGGGGGCAAGATAATAGATGATTAATTATCAATAATTACCGACCACTTAATGACAATGTACATGACACAAATGATCACCGAATATTGTTTACTGTCATTTCAAAGCGACGAATCTTGTTACCGTATTTGCTCCAAAAATAAGACGGATTTGGGAAATTTTAAAACATAATATATAAACGTATGCACTATATAAGCCGCATCAATCAAAATTGGTCTTGTTGCGGTTTGTTAAATTATCAATATTTGACATTATATCATATGTGTTATTTAGACATAATAGCATAGTAACATAGGTTTATGGTCGATGGGCCTCAAAAGTACGCACACCCACCACGCCTTTATTTAACTTCAACTTTCAACTTTATTCAGTACATAAAGGCCAGCGACCCAAAATACATACTATTGAATATACGTCATTAATTACAATACTGTGGTGTCATTGCTTAATACAAATTTTATAAAAAATGATATTAATCTTTAAAAATAAATATTGCCACTTAACTTATAACAAAACCGTTATGTGACTGATCAATAACTAGTCACAATAAAGTATGTGTGAGTAATCGAATTTATATGAAGACATATGATTTCTGGCGTAAAGTACCTTAATGCATTGCCACAAGAAATTCTCAAACGCTATCCTGGTGGCGGATCCGTGGTCTAGTGGTAACACACTTGACTATCAATTCAGTGGACGCAGGCTCGATTCCCCGTCGCATCACTAAAACAATGCTAATCGTCTTCCGGGAGGGACGTTAAATGGGTGCCCCGATTGACAGTGCTATACACTGGTGCACGTTAAAGAACCAGGGTAGCTCTAACCAGGGTTACATTCTGTTACATTCTGTCTGTGCAGGATGCTCCAAAAACCTAAAATGCCTAACACTCTTAACGGAGCACTCGCCGAATGGACAGAGCCCGAGCCCGAGTGCGAGTATAAATAAGCTTACACACCACCGCCGAGCTATCCAAAGAAATAGAAGGCCAGGACCCCATCATGTTTAAATGCAAAAAACTGCTAAAGGTTTAAGCATTTATATACAATTATTTGAATTGGAAAAGAATACAAGGACTGTTTTTCTTTTTAACCTGGATAAATCGTACATAGATATATAAGCAATTACTAATCCGATTGTCTCTTAACGATATACCATCCCGCATTTTTTATGAATACTACGGCAACTCGCTTTTCGAGAATATGATAATAGCAAAAACACAATTGGGTGCGGTATTCATTTGACCGCTAAATAGCCTTTGGAGCGATCTTATTGATTTGTTGTGCGGAATTTTATTGATATTTTGTTAGATCGGTTTCAGAGAAATCTGCATCGGTGTTGTGCAAACGCATGTGTTGTTTGACTAGATCAGTGTGAAATAGAGTTCTGGATCTCTTATTATACAAAGGAAAGACGAATATGAAATATAATTAAATGAAGTGGAAGTAATCCGGTATTGATGAAAAAATCCACTCTTGAATTAAATGTGATATTGATGAGTTATAAAAACAAAATCGAAGGGAATTAATCTGAAATTGATGAAAGCAACAACAACAACAACAACAACAGCTATTAATCTTATATCGACAAAAACAACAACTACAGCAAAATAATTATTCTTATCTTGATTAAAAGACACACTGAAATTAATCTGATTTTAACAAAACTGTAAAAAAAGTATACGGAGGAAACAAAAGTCTTATATACTTAATACTTTAAAAAAGTGTGACTTTTAAAAAAATCTTCGGTTGATATTCTGTGAGTTAAGCATTACACAAAGGTTGGAAGATTAATTTTCTACGAATTGAATTCTGTATGCGGCAGGAATATAACTAGAAATATAAAACAGGAAACACTATTTTTTACTTTTTATTGCGGTGGGAAATGTTTTAGTCACCAAAAAGTGACTTAAGTTCTGCAGACATTTCGGATACCTTCACACAGTCGAAAATGGTGAGTAAAACTATTTACGACTTCCGTTCTACAAAAATGGTATTGTTTTAAGGATACACTGATGTAACGGAATTGCAATTTATTTTAGCTTGTGATTGAATTAGGTCTTTAGTTCTCCAGTCGTACGCCCCCACCACCCCAACCCCCATTAACGCCCTTAACTGGGTCTGTTTTGGAGTACAATATCGTGTTTTATTAGGCAACATATTTTATCACATGTATTTTTCTTCTTTCCAGAAATCCACGCAAGGGATGCAACTCGTATTTGTGTTGTGTGTGACAATATGCAGAGTTGCTTCACAAAGTAAGTAAAAATGCTACACCATCACATTATTCACAAGTGAAAAACAGGTGATAACATCTTTCACAATTGTAAAAGGAGAAGTGTTTTTGGTCTGGTTCAAGACTTTCACCATTTTTTGCACACAACCATACCTTTTTGCACACGACTCAATTTGTTTGCTCACGGCCACGTTAAACTGCTGCTATTATCTTGCTTGACTGATAATCTTGTTACTAAGTAAACTTTATGCTTCAATAAAATTGCTGTTTTTGTGTTTCCGGTTTACCAAACAATCTCTTGTTTTGCACACTACCTTATTTCTTTGCACACGACCCTATTTCTTTTGCACATGACCACATTTATTTACCACCAATTACATTTTTTTACACGACCCCTTTTTTGTATTGCTAGCAGATGAAAAAAAATCTGATGGTTATTTTTTTTTCTCTCTCTTTTTTGGATATATTTTCTGTAGTTCTAGGATGGGAATGTACCAAGACAAAATTGCGTCGGTTTTTAATGTGGAATTGGTATTAAGTAAAAACTTGACCGAAATAAATAAGAAATCCCGACCCTATATTTGCATTGTAATCGGAAGACACACTCATTTTTGTGTCTTATTCAGTTTAATACGATTGTGTAGGTAACTTTAATGATCAAAGCATGTGCCTAGCTAACAACTTTATCAAACTACCCACAGATTAATAAATAGATAAATAATAAAACGAAAATATGCCATCTTTAAACAAATAAATGATGATGACGTCACGTTCGTTATATGGTTTTAACAAATAAATGATGATGACGTCACGTTCGTTATATGGTTTTAACAAATAAATGATGATGACGTCACGTTCGTTATATGGTTTTAACAAATAAATGATGATGACGTCACGTTCGTTATATGGTTTTAACAAATAAATGATGATGACGTCACGTTCGTTATATGGTTTCTTTTATCTACTATTAAAGGCCTTGTGCTGAAATGTTTATAGTTGAATGTAGGAAAAGAGAAAAATACCGTTTTTTATATCTTATATTGAACTCATAAATATCAAGTAACTATTACAACATTTTTCCACATCTCGTGGGAGTTAAATGCTTTTAAATAACAGACAAAAAAAATGACAACTTTAATGTATGACAATGTTTGACAATATTTGACAGGCGTGTTTTTTGGTTAATTGTTATGTTAATATCCCTAAAACACGTTCGACGAGTGATTTTATTGTCGTAATTAGTTACTTTTGTCGTTAACATGTCAACTATATTGTAATAGATACTGGGCTAAGTCTTTAATGGTATGACTAACTGAATATAACATTGAATCAAGGTGATTTACAGTTTACCTATAGTTATTGTTTTAGGGGGGGGGGGGGTATTTATGTCATCAACAATGGATTGTAAAATAATCAAACAAACAAAAACATTTTTTCGAACTAAGAAACATTATTATTGCGTTGAAATATTTTTAAAACCTTTTTTAAGATTTTTATAATTAATTAAGAATCACTTTTTCATTGGTGTTTTTTTCTCTCTCAAGTTTTGGTATTTTAAATAAAAGAATTATAAAGCAATGGACATAAAATAAAAACAATTCAATTGAATTCAATCCATTGTGTTTAGTGTCTCTTTTTACAAAAGCTTCATATTAAAGAACCTAAGTAACATAATTATATAAAACTTAAATCAATGCAAAAGGTATACAGTCGAACCCCGTTTGCTCGAACGCGCATGGTTCGAATTTCTCGTTAGCTCGAACTGGATGTAAAGGACCTAATTATTTTACTAAAGGTAAGCATTCCCGATTGGCTCGATTTTTCCGAGGCTCGAGGTATTTTTGCCGATCCTTTCGAATTCGAGCCAACGGGGTTCGGCTAAAGTTACATAGTAACTGGTTAAAACTATACTTGTGCAGCAAAAGCAAGAAGTTAAAGATAAGCCATCCATCATTAGCATGCAAAGGTGTGTTTTTAAGATTTAAATCAAGATTATTTCTATGTTTATACGTTGATTAACCATCACATTATTTGAATTTTTGAATAGCACCACAATAATATTGCTATTATGATGATAAGATATATTTAAGGGCGGTAATATTTTTTTTTATAAAAACTCTTTGTTAAAACTGTATTAAACTATTCAAACTTAACTTTCTGTGACATAAACATAAATCTTTACCAGTAACATGTTTTATTAATGATGGATGGATCACCTTCGGTGAATTCAATCATATTTCTAGTTCTTGATTTTATCCATTGTTTCTACAAATGATTTATGTTGTATATACGATACGTAAATTTTCGTTTCTGCGCGCTACCGTTTACAAGGAATCTAGCCTCTATATTTCCCAATCTTTAGTTGCTAGATGAATTAGTGCTCTTGAAATGATGGGACACTTTGTCTCCCCCCCCCTTTGTTTAATGTGCACATGTCCAGCGAATACGACAATTCAAATGGCCAAACAAAAATAGAATTTATAAGAGCACCACCGCGTTATTGAATTATTTATATGTAATTGTCGCATATACAAGTTCAGTTTTGAAAAAATAGAAAAGCTCCGTTTCCTATTTTTGCCATGCAATGAGTATATCATATATTCAAAGTAGCGCTTATATGTATACACTTCTATAAAATGAAATGTATGCGCACGAACTTTTGTTTGTTTCACTCCCTTTTTAATTTTATCAATTATTTTATTTTCAAAGGGTATGGAAAAGGGGTATTTAGAAAAATAAATAAACACACTATTAAATGTGTGAAGATTTGCATTAAAAAACAGTCAAAACATTAAAAAGAACCCGATTATTCACATGTTTATATTACCCCCCTTACACAATTTGTCTGAAAAAATGTGCCTGTAAAACTAAAGATTTGTTTCCCTTTGCATAGCTATAAAAATAAGAATAAGTAAATTGCAACAAAGATAATGCGCCTCCATGTCATTTGGAAAGTTTACGTACTTAAGTTGTGATATCAAATTGTTAATGTCTTCTAGCACGTGCTGTGCACGAGGTATGCGGAGCGACGTCAGAATGCCCGGCCCATTCCACGTGCAGGCCTACGTCGTGTGACGGCTATACCTGTTTGTGTGACGCCGGTTGGGTTTCAAGCGAAAGTAGATCCATGTGTCTTAGAGGTAAGTTTTATTCAGTTTCTCTTTAATTTTTAAACACTTGTTGAAATATCATAATAAGGAGCAATATTGGGCCGACGTTGGAAACAAATGTAACGATGCACTCTTTAACTATGCCCACGACACTAGTTTTATATATGTTTTTGTAATTTCAGCCTCTCGCATTGGCGAAACTTGTGAACCGGATGTGACACGATGTATTTCCGAGTATGCGCGTTGCGAGGCGGGGGTATGCACATGCCTTAATGGTTTCAAAGCCACCAAAGATGGCCGATGTAAACTTCCGGTTTCCAATTTTGTCGGGGAGCCATGTGGTGGTCAGTGCGAGTTTCCCGCGCGGTGCGAGGCGGGCATGTGTCAATGTCTAGGTGACTTCCGGTCCCTGACAACAGATGAATTCTGGGTAGATCCAATCAGTGTATTACAATGTCGGCCGCGGATGTACAGCTTAGGTAAGCTTTGTTTTTTTTACTTTGATCAGCTGATCATTGCTCGATTTTTATTTACTTATACATGCGCACTTGACGGACGGAATTTTATTAATATCAAACAATAAACCGCATGTAAATATATCACCTTAAAACATGTTTACAAACTAAATAGGGGGAAATTTGAGCTATTTTGTTATTCTCGAACATAACGAAAGTATTAATCATTTAAAATCTTGCTCAATTAACTAAGGATATATTAATCAACATTATCAAAACTGTAAGAGCAGATAATGTTTAAATCTTTCAGACAAATGCAATGGAACTTCCATCCTACGCGAACCGGAAGTATCAATTCACACAACCAGAGAGATGAACCCAGAATCTTCAGTTACTGGAAATGAGTGGTCTCTCATACTTCCTGACAAATCCGTGTACGAAGCATGCAGTGCGCATGCGCAGTGTCCATGTAAGTTTTGCATGGGTTTTATGTTTAAACTGTATATTGTCGAGTTACTTTAATAACAAAATATCACCGAAGTTGCTTGCAAAATCACAAATCCCAGTACATATGAGGTGATCATTTCTCAGTCTACAAATTGAAACAGTTTTCTCATTGTTTATATTATGTTTTAGAAGTAATTACTTAAATCTAAAAATCAAGATATTGTCATGTGTTCGCATGTTCATGTGACGTCAACATTGGTGGTTTCAGGCCACTTTATTTCGAAATATATTATTAGGTTATTTTCTGTTTACAGCGAATTCACGGTGTCGGCCAAACTCGTGTGATGGTTTCGTGTGTCTGTGTGACGTCGGTTTTATCGCAAGCGAGGACCGCTTACAATGTCTGCCAGGTAAAAACTCTTACCTAGATATGTTGCGCCGTTTCAATCTCTTGTAATTCCGGTTCATGTCTATCGAATTCGACAAGTCTGAAGAAGATTTCTGCAGATATGAACCATTGTCCTTAATGCACACAATACTTAAAGATCGGGGTTAAGTGCTGAAAAAATAAAAACATGTTCAACCAAACGTAAGGCAATTCGAGGTTTGACTCATTTGTCATTAATTGTTCACCACGTGTTTTTCATTAATCATGTGGCAGTAACGGGATATTGATTTGAAACTGTGAATTTTTACCCAAATGTCCTAAATTGTTAGCCATATAGTTCAAAAGTGGTTGTCTAAAATTAAATGCCCTTATGTGTTTTATTACCTTAATTGTACACCATACGGGCATATCGTGATATAGGTACATGTACGTTTATATCCCCGAGTTGTACAACATCTTTATTGCAGCAATACTTTTTTGATAATCTTGTGACAGAGTAAGTTTAAGTTTTGCAAATATGTTCATGCTAAGCTGTGACAATACTCCCGTCAACTGTATATCATATATTTTGCAGCAATTAAGATTGGATCATCTTGTGACAAAAGAATAGAAACCTGTCTATCCCCGAGTTTTGCAAAATGCGAAATGGGCATTTGTAGCTGTGATCCCTACACCACACCTACCATTGACGGAAGGTAGGGCTCCTTTATTTTCCTAAACGGACCTTGTACGGTCGCGTTCTTGTTTGTTTTTTACTTGTTAATCTTTGCTTGACAGGACCAAAGACTCTCAACAACCCCGGCGTTGTTATGATAGGACCTATTACTTTTATAATTAACTATTGCATTTCGAATAAAATAAAAACAAATATTTATTTCAATACAATAAGACTCAGACATAAACGTTTGATTTATATATATAGAGAGACCTACTTTAAATCTTCGCACAACTTCCAAAGTGTATACAGACATACTTAGATAGATCTTGACAGGCATTAATTACTTAATAATTAACTATCAGGACTTGGACTGTATCATTAATTACTTACCACACTTAAACGGTCTGTAGGTTCTTGTTTGAAAGAAATTTACTTTGGTAGAACTGTTTGTCTAGATTGCCGTAAAGCTTTTGACATTATTGATCAAGATATTCTTACAAAAAGAGCGAATCTATCACTCATCTTATTCAAATAATGGGCTTATGACTTCATATTTACTTAAGACATTATGTAAAAGCTGATGGTAATAATTGTGCATTTCAAAATGTTAAAAGTGCTGTTTTGCAACGCTCCATTCTCTGTCCTCTTCTTTTTTTAATTTATATCAATCATATCAATCTTTCTCTGACCAAATCCTGCATTTATCTCTTTACTGATGATTTCACTTGGTATACATCTGGATATAAGTTGCTAGAATATTTGTAGCATGATTTGGATGCAGTTGATTCCTTGTGCTTAATATTATATCCATAAAGGTAAACGTAAATACATGGTGATTTATAGTTGTTACATGTCTTAACAAATATATTATCGTTGGTAATGCATACTGCAACGTTTAAACAAGTCTCTAGCCATACGGTTCTCGGTGTTATAATTGATGATTATTTAACCTGGAAAGATTAAATTAACAAAGTCGGTCGAAAATTATATTCAATTTACAATGGACTACTGCTAATAAATATGAAGCAGAGGTATTCAATCACACGCCGTTAAAATATCTACATTTCAGATAAAAAGTTGCTAAGATAATTTACCAAAAAACTCTTCTTACCCCATCTGGTCCTTTATTTAAAGATTTAGGATGGCTATCTATTGATTACAGATGCAAGTTTCATGTAATGTTACTATCTTTATATATTTTATTGGGATCATGCCACAATATAATTTGAAGTAAGGTCATTTACAAACAATACAACATACAATACAAAATACTCAATTAGGTCCAGCATCCAAAAGGATCTAAATTCACTTAGGTACAAAGAGAGTAATGCTATGAGATTGTTTACTTATTTATCCATTCGATAAGCCTTTACATCAAACACTTAAAAGCATTGTAAAGTCTATACCTTATAAAAAATCAATCATTAAAATTTTGAATACTTTTTGTCCTAATATGAATGTATGTTGGAGTATACGAGTTGCTGATAAGTATTTGAACAATTTGCGTGTAAGTGTAATCATTGATGATTTTGATTTAATTGTTATACTCCTGTATTTCCTGTATACTCCTGACCTTTATTTTGTCGTAGATGAAAACAACATTGTAAACAAGATCATTTTGAGCCTTAATACGTCTTTATAAAATCAAGTTATTATTGTTATAATAACTATCCGACAAAACACAATATCCCATATATTATCTTCAGGTGTATGTTTAGTTTATATATATATATATATTATTACTTAAAAAAACAGATGCCGCATAACAAACACCCGTTACATAGGCGAGAGTTGCCGTGGTAACGAGGAATGTGAATATCCTGGCACCTGTCAGTCTGGCCAGTGCGCATGCGCGAATGAATACAGGGAGATCACCGAAGAAGAGTTCTGGATTGATCCGACTTTGACAATTCAGTGTCGACCAAGACAGTATAATACATGTATGTAAACACTAATTCGTAAGAACAAATATATAGCGATTATTTATATGGGACTTTGTATAATTGAGGTGATAAACAACAACAATCTCGCCCTGAGTTCGTTCATATATACGTACTTCCAACATATTATAACTTTAAACAATATGCACTTTGGAATGCGTTCTTTTACTTAAGGTTTCTGTTTAATCCGTTTGCATAGCGTTTGATTTATCATTTCAGGGAAATGCAATGGTACCGTTATCAAAGTTCCATCACAATTTCATTCGGATATTCCTGCTGATGTTCATGCGGAACTCACTCGTAAGTTTCCGTAACAACTTAGTTTTTGTTCCATCTTAACGTTTATTTGCTCTTTTACGTACATTTCCGTCTTAGAAGAGTGCATTATCTAAAGGTTTAAAAATATGGTGTTCTTTAACGTTGTTTACTGGTTAATAAATTGTTAAAAACTACAGCTGTACCTATCAACATCAAAGCTACCAGTGCGTTGTTTTACAAGTGTATTACATAGAACCATTTTGCATTGATCAGGAATTAAATGATTCTCAAAACTCACCTTAATACAAAAGGTAATCATATTGCATAATAAAATGAAAATGAAAGGACACCATGGCATGCTGATATGACGTAAAAACATTTTAGACACAGGAGGCCACGCGGGGGTTGATCACGAGGACCACGTAGAAGTGAATCCAACCATTGTTGTGGACGAGCATGATTCAGGTATAGCCGACAGCCATGATGATAAAGTAAACTCTCTCTCTACCCCCCCCCCCCACCCCCCTCTCTCTCTCTTCCCCATTTAAATGAAACAAATTGATAACGACAATTCTTCATCGAAATAGTATGTGTAAATGTGTGTAATCTCCCTTGCATTTACCATGTTATCATTTTTCGCTAAATATACTTTGCTATATCATGGGTTTTATTTCTTTTCAAACTTATAGCGAAAGCAGACTATGGCAACCAATGTTAATCAAAAGTTTAAGGCAAGTAAAATAGGCTAATTCAAAAGTAAAAAACAAACATGGTCAGCCTTGAAAATTAGAACCCCCCCACTTTGCTCAACATTCACAGTAGCAAATATATAATGTTAAGGAACACGAATAATGACATCAGTGATTTCCATTGCAGATGAGGACTACTTGATGCCCTTACACATTGCAGGCATTTTGGTGGCCGCTTTTCTTGCACTTTTGGTGGCTTGCATCTTTAAGACCCGCAGACGAAAGTAAGAACACATTTTCGGAATCTTCTGTTAATGGTTTTAAAACATCTTGAGATTTAAGCCCCTAATTTTCGAAGCCGTGTTTTAGAAAACTACATTACATTATATCAAACCAAATTATTGTGCGTTTAATCATAATGTATAAGTATATTGTTAATCGTCGTATAATGTAAAATATTTCTTGTTAATCTTCTAGGGCGGTCAAGCGAGATATCTCCTTGACTCGGACCAATATTCTCGCCAACAAGTCACTTTCTGCTGCTGAAGAGGAAGCATTGAGCCAAAAACACCTCGCACTTGAACAACCAATGAATGCTGGCCTAACAATGGAACAACCAATGACACACGGTCTTGAAAATGGTACAATGCGTGCGCAAATGTCACCTGTCAACAATATCGCGCATATTGCTATCCCTAGCAACAACCTCTCCGCACACAGCAATGCGATGGCTGTGCATAACAACATACTGACGTCCAATAGCATTCCAATGTTGGGCAACATTGCCATATATAACAAACATGGATGGCATGAAGGGTTCGCTGATCGAAGTTTCTATGACAACACAACTGATATGTATCCCGAATCTATCACAACTACGCGCAGTACCGGCCCATTCATCGTAGACTCTCCCAAATCAAGTCCGACTGGAGTTGTTTCCCCTTTCGCAATAAATAGAAATGGTCCGTACATCGTGGATGGTCGTGGGCAAGACACTATCAATGCGCATGGTCCGTACATCGTGGATGGTCGTAGTCAAGACACTATCAATGCGCATGGTCCGTACATTGTTGATGGTCGTGTCGGAACGAATGACTCCCAAGGAAATGTTCATTACGCTAATGATCCTGCTGAATGGCGCACGGAATGCACGAGCGACCAGGAGCCCGACCTTGTTTTGTTCTGAAAATGCTTTGAATAGACGTTTTACTATTACTTATATGTTAATAACTTATTAGGTGGAATAAAGCAAAATCATGGAACATCACGTGAACCGTCAGTCTCAATATAGAACAAAGTGTAATTTTTCCAAAATATTTATTTTGCTTTACTTGTGCAAATTTTAAGTGACGTTCATAATGTGTATTTTTGGTTTGAATATACAAACACTGCTATACTTATTTCATTGTAAAATAATATTTCATTGTTTTATGATTGAATTTGTATGATGCAAATTTGATGAATAAGCACATATCTGTATATTCAACTTTGATTTATTAGAATTGTTTGAATATTTTTTATTTACTGATGAAATAATAGGACTTGATGTTAATATATTCAGCTGACCGAAAATATAATGACAGTGACGGATAAACTACTTGAAATTTAAATTAAGATTTAATGTATTAACTTTCAAAGTGGCTTACTTCAAGGTTCCAAGCCGTGTTAAGATGACTTCAAGTGACCTACTTTAAGGTTTCAATCCGTGTTTAGATGTCAGATGCTTTACATAGATAAATTAAAACATAACGCTCAATAAACCATTAAATTTGTAAATGTCATCGGATGGAAAGTATTTAAGTGTACCGATTTGGTCGCCTTATATTTCATAGTGATCTCTAGTCTTGTCAACGTTTTGGATAGACCTTGGACATCGGCTATTGTAACCTATTACTGTTATGTCAATTTGTCAGTATATCTGATTTCAGTTACAAAAAGTGATTCCGTTGTTTTAATCTCACATACAATACAACAATGTTAACAACAGGGACACGCCCAATATTCGAAAATTCAATATAAACCACCATAAGAGGCATAATGCAATGACCAAAACGACACTGAAATATATATAACACGCATGCAGTTTAAATATGCAGATAACAGACTAGTCTATTAATGAATAACATTTATAAGCGAAGATGTTCAGCTTAATTTGACTGGATTTAATGCTTAAGATTTTCATTTCATTAGTTCTGAATGATTTCATATTAACAATGAAACATTTCTAAAAAGATATGATACTGACTTATGTTCACCTTATACAGAGAAGACCGATACTTGATCGCACGGAAAACGATGCAATGGAAATTTTAAAAGAAAAAAGGAAGATATAGACCAATGCTTCAAATATATAGAATACTATAACAGCAACTTTCGAGCATGTTTTCTCGCTTTTGTTTTGTATAATTGTAATTCTGTGACTTGAATGTGTCATATATTTGAGCAATTCATGTTTTTTTATGTTGTTTTTTTCTAAGTTCGGTACAGCCAAATGCCGAATTATATGCATGTTAATGTCTGTACAATGCCTATACATTTATAAGCCTTTAAATTTCATTTCAAGGGTCGCTCAGTTATATTTAACTAGTGGTCATAAGTTGTAACAATGTGTATTTCAGTGCTACTCAGAACAACCAGAGCTTGATGAACTGGTATCTCATAACGTTGTAAATATATGTCATATTGATATGTATGACCTTGTGATTAATTAATGTAAATATATTACTTGAATAAATTTTGTACGTGAACTTCATAGTAATGATTTCCTGATAATAACTTATCTTTTGCCGCTTTCCATAATTTTAATGCTATTCTTGATAGGAGGACCATAATATAAAGTGATAAAAAGCGAAACAAATTAAGTAAGAACGTGGCGAACATTGAAAAGACCGATTGGCCTCAAAGAGTAGTGTAAACTCAACGGTCTAGATAAATTTGTTCCTTAATGGTTAGACTCTCTATCGACTGGAGCAACGGGCACTGGTTAAAAGGCAAACTTAATCTTATTTTGTGACATATTTAAAGCATTTGACAGAGTCAGACATCGTGGTACTTTTTGCTCAAATTACTAAGAAAAGGTATGTCAGGTCTTCGTCTTACATTATTGGGGAATAATATATGTAATGGAACCCAAGGTGTAGCTTTTTCAAGAGGTAATTTATAACGCCATTTTCTATATCAGCAGGAATTTCAAGTTTCAAAGTTTAATGTACAAAAGGCCTCCGGCCCATACACAAACACAAGAGAATACATATTTAATACAAACGTGATAGATAGTGACAATGACATGTAATGAAATCAAGCGTAAACTTCCATCAAATATTTCCTTTCTTTAAAGGCATATAGTATGGGCAAGCGCGCTTTTCTGTGATTGGTCTAAAGCGGTCAAAATTTATAGAGGTGTATATCATACAGATTGTGTGAATGCCAATACGCGTACACACAATTGCGGACATTTTTACATTTCTTGCCAAAAAGCCCTATGCCTCTTTCCAGTGAAGAAACATTTGCATTACTCCTCAAGACGTGAAATAGCGATGGCAAACTTCAGCATTTGAAATTCAATGCATGAAACTTTATAACAAAGTTCTTGACTAATGCAATTTCATGGTGCTTAAATCAGCGATGATATTGTGTAAACAAACATTTCTTGAAACAAGACATTTTATATTGTACCATACAAATGTACAAACTTTCCAGAATAAAATATAATCACCTAAAACTAACCCACACTCTTTTGAAGAATCTAGCATTCCTAAACATAATTGACATTTTCAATTAAGGTCACACTGTTTATACAACTTTAACAATATATTATACTTGGCGAGAACTTGATCAAGTGCAGGGCTGTTTTATAAAATATAAATGGTACAACGAAGGCAAATCAACCTGATATGAATTTTAATAAATGTTACAACAACTAGTCACGTGACCACCCTTGGCAAACAAACGCACGTTGAACATGGTAGATTTTGTATTTATCCAAATACTCTTTTTATGAAGGTAATTGTAGTCCGATCGAAGCATCATATCAGTGTGTCAGTAACAGTCTTAAAAGTCGGACAAAAACTTGATTGATTAGTATAACATTTTATGTTAAATGACAAACCTCTCTTGCATTTTAATAAGTTGATAAATATCGACATGCATTTCAGCAGCCTGCGTTAAAACACACTAAATCATTACGCTTCACGGCAATCTGTTTTCAATTTATTAATTAAATTTCAGTGTCGTTTTTAATTGATAGTGTGAATAATTACTCCATTCAGAACTCACCGTAGTGAGAACATCATTTAAATGTATATCCAACGACATTGCTTTTTAAAGATAATTTATAAATCATTATTATAATTCAAAGCAGCTATGCTGAAACTGTTGTGGTGGACGATCTTTGGAGATGATTTTGATGTGGATTTTGTTCTTCCGTGTGGTAAGTTGCAGTTTTAATTAAGTTATGATTTTATAAACGGTATTTATTAAGATAAACACTTTGTTGTATCGCTTGCATCTACAAAGGCCGGCAGCATAGTTCACAGCATTTTAATGTCCTAAGAATATCGTAATGAAACCGAACACAGAGTATTTTTGCTGTAATTACTTAAAACTTAAAACTAGACAGTGTAAAATTGATTTGCAATGACAAAAATCTGCACTTGAAAACCCCCAAATTAAATAAAAACTTGCGTTGAGCCGTCTACCATGATGTCCATATGCTTTGGTCAAGCATCTGCATTGATTAAAACAATTTAAACATTTTAAATGTCATTTTCTCAGTAATTTTAATTTAACTTTGCATGATTTATAGAAACATCTTGATTAAGTGGAAATACACATTAACTAGTTTATCGAGCCTTATTTTATTTAACATTAACCAATGTCCGAGCATCGTTTTTTAATAGCAAAAGTGATTGGATAAGCTTTGTTTTGTCGTTCAGTTACTACCATTGTCATTTCTGTAAACAAGTTAACCAAAGCAGAACCTACTAAAAACACTGTTAACTAAAATGCAAACTTCAAATGAAAGCGCCTCGATGTAATTTTGTTTAGAAAAACTTTAATAATAGACATTCCCCATGATATGACTTTGAATAAACGACTGTATAAACCTAAAGTGAATGTGTTTGTATAGACCGATTGTATATTTTAGAACTGTTCACTCTTAATCAGCGTCGGCATTAACGCGGTTATTATTCCTTACAGCGATGAGACAGAGTGTAAAATAGTTATAAGCTAATGGGTTATATGATTTATAAGTTAATCGCTTACGTTTACACACTGATGCAATTCAACTGTTTCAAACAACGCTGATTTATTCATGAATTATTTCTACATGGTAATGATTTAATTTCAGGTTATAGCCGATCCCTATGATCGTTTTAGACCATCTTTTGCCGAAGCTGTAATCCCAAATGACAGAACGCTACATGAAATATCGCCAACTCCCGATTGGAGAACACCGTATGCCGACGGCAGGTCCGACTTGCCTCGTAAAAGACAGCCACTCTCCGATAGCAGATCCGGATTTACACATAACAGACCGCCTTCTGCGTATAGAGTACCTAATGTTCCTCGTGGTGTCCCGAGGTATTTGCAAGCCCCTTATGTATCCGGTGCTCGAGCAAGATTAGAACAAACAAGAGCTTCATACCGTTTAAATGGCCAACCAACATCGCCACCTCGTCTTCGGGAATTTCCATTTGCCGGTAGTCCAGAAGCAAGACGGGTGCAAAAACGTCGAGCATTTCCTATGCACAACACTGGATCACCCGATTTTAATAGATTAACAGCACCGCAAAATGGACGCATGAACCGATTTACTGTGTCCGTGAGACCAGAACCATCAAGGGGGGCAGGTTATCGAAGAACAAGATTACCAACAGAACCAACGCGTAGGGGTGCAACTTTGAGTCGCATCAATCTAGACATTGCTATGGCATCGCCGAGAAGAAGAGGGCAAGCTTGGTATAGAGACCAATCGGAAAGACAAGGAAATCCTGTGCTTCGTAGCCTTGCTCTCACGAGGCCATCGAGGGGCAACATAGCTCCCGTTCAAACATTTCCTACATACGTATCGTATAGCTATTATAATACGAAAACGTCTGGTTCACCACGGGTCGGTAACAATGCATATACTCAACGAAAACGTGTGTTACCTTCAGCTCGTTCGATGATAAGTGGAAATCGTGTTATAAAAAATCCACAGAACAAAATGTCTCTTTCAGCTTTTCATGCACAATCCGAAGTTGAACGCAACGCAATACAGACAATACAAGACAGACACGAAAGTTCAGATAGAAACAATTCATCGTATGTCAACATTTCAATTGCCAGAGATATTTTTGCTGATTTCAATAATGGACAACACGGCAAAAGTAGTCTTAAATACATCAACACACACTACCCTATTTTTAGAACAACCTCATTGTTAAAAATGCGGATACAAAAGGAAATTAATGAACAGTCAGTAAAAAAAGGAAAACGAAAAGATAATGAATCCGACTGGCTTAAAGGACTTTGGAATAATCTAACCCCAAATAATTCCACTTATGAGGACGTAAATGGAAACAAAGTCATCAATTCTTTGATTTTTAACAATAATTTCGCAAATCCGCAAAAAGGCGCTACGATCAACTCCTCCAAAGTGAATGTAGAAAATCAACTTATAATTGGGAACACCGTATTCGAGGGAAATCGAATTGGCAACGAAGGGTTTGCATTGAATCCTAGTGCATCAGAACGTTTTACAAATAAGACACCTACCAGCGACCTGTTTAGACCTAATATGCATACAAAAAACATTACCGCAGCAGACACAGATGCTTCAAACGCAATTTTCGATACTGCAAATGTTACAGACTTATGGGAAACAATGGTTGATACCACACGCAACGTATATAAATCAAACATACCCAAGGATACCTCAACAAACGCAGATATTTCAAACACCAAGGTTGACACCGTGAGCAAGACAAATTTATCAAATACAAAATTGGAAAGCGCATCGAATATCTACAATTTAAACACACTAGTGGATACTGAAATGACCATAGACAATACAAACATAATAGTGGAAACTGGAACGAACAAAGACACTTTAAACACAAACGTGTATACCGCCACGAACATTTCAAACAAACAAGTTGATTCTGGAGCAAACATTGACAATTTAAACACACTAGTGGTTAGTGGAACAAATATAGAAGAAAATTTTAACACACTTGTGGGTACTGGAACAAACATTGACAATTTTAACACACTTGTTGATACTGGAACGAACATAGGCAATTTTAACACACTAGTGGATACTGGAACGAACATAGACAATTTTAACACACTAGTCGATACTGGAACGAGCATGGACAATTTAAACATACTTTTTGATACTGGAACGAACATGAACAAATTTAACACACCTATCGATACTGGAACGAACATAGACAATTTAAACACACCTGTGGATACTGGAACGAACATAAACAATTATAACACAATAGTGGATAGTGGAACAAGCATGGGCAATTTTAACACACTTGTGGATACTGGAACGAACATGGACAATTTTACCGAACTTGTGGATAATGGGACGAACATGGACAATTTTAACACACTTGTAGATACTGGAACGAACATGGACAATTTAAACACACTTGTGTATACTGGAACGAACATGGACAATTTAAATACACTAGTGGATACTGGAACGAACATGGACAATTTAAACACACTTGTGGATACTGGAACGAACATAGACAATTTTAACACACTAGTGGATACTGGAACGAACATAGACAATTTAAACATACCTGTGGATATTGGAACGAACATGGACAAATTTAACACACCTATGGATACTGGAACGCACATGGACAATTTTAACACACTTGTGGATACTGGAATTAACGTAGACAATTTTAACACACTTATGGATACTGGTACGAACATGGACAATTTAAACCGACTAGTGGATACTGGGACGAACATGGACATCTTTAACACACAAGTGGATACTGGGACGAAAATAGATAATTTTAACACACTAGTGGTTACTGGAACGAACAAAGACAATTTAAACACACTAGTGGATACTGGGACGAACATGGACAATTTTAACACACTTGTAGATACTGGAATGAACATGGACCATTTTAACACACTAGTGGATACTGGAACGAACATGAACAATTTTAACACAGTAGTGGATACTGGATCGAACAAGGACAATTTTAACACAATAGTGGATGCTGGAACGAACATGGACAACAATTTTAACACACTTGTGGATACTGGAACGAACATAGAACATTTTAACACACTTGTGGATACTGGAACGAACATGGACAATCTAAACACACTAGTGGATACTGGGACGAACATAGGCAATTTTAACACATTAGTGGAAACTGGAACGAACATGGACATTTTAAACGCTCATTTGGATACTGGAACGAACATAAACAATTATAATACAATAGTGGATAGTGGAACGAGCATGCACAATTTTAACACACTTGTGGATACTGGAACGAACATGGACAATTTTATTACACTTGTGGATAATGGGACGAACATGGACAATTTAAACACACTTGTAGATACTGGAACGAACATGGACAATTTAAACACACTTGTGGATACTGGAACGAACATGGACAATTTAAATACACTAGTGGATACTGGAACGAACATGGACAATTTAAACACACATGTGGATACTGGAACGAACATAGACCATTTTAACACACTAGAGGATACTGCAACGATCATAGACAATTTAAACACACATGTGGATACTGGAACGAACATAGACAATTTAAACACACCTGTGGATATTAGAACGAACATGGACAATTTTAACACACTTGTGGATACTGGAACGAACATAAACAAATTTAACACACCTATGGATACTGGTGCGAACATGGACAATTTAAACACACTTGTGGAAACTGGAACGAACATAAACAATTATAACACAATAGTGGATAGTGGAACAAGCATGGGCAATTTTAACACACTTGTGGATACTGGAACGAACATGGACAATTTTACCGAACTTGTGGATAATGGGACGAACATGGACAATTTTAACACACTTGTAGATACTGGAACGAACATGGACAATTTAAACACACTTGTGGATACTGGAACGAACATGGACAATTTAAATACACTAGTGGATACTGGAACGAACATGGACAATTTAAACACACTTGTGGATACTGGAACGAACATAGACAATTTTAACACACTAGTGGATACTGGAACGAACATAGACAATTTAAACATACCTGTGGATATTGGAACGAACATGGACAAATTTAACACACCTATGGATACTGGAACGCACATGGACAATTTAAACACACTTGTGGATACTGGAATTAACGTAGACAATTTTAACACACTTATGGATACTGGTACGAACATGGACAATTTAAACCCACTAGTGGATACTGGGACGAACATGGACATCTTTAACACACAAGTGGATACTGGGACGAAAATAGATAATTTTAACACACTAGTGGTTACTGGAACGACCAAAGACAATTTAAACACACTAGTGGATACTGGGACGAACATGGACAATTTTAACACACTTGTTGATACTGGAATGAACATGGACCATTTTAACACACTAGTGGATACTGGAACGAACATGAACAATTTTAACACAGTAGTGGATACTGGATCGAACAAGAACAATTTTAACACAATAGTGGATGCTGGAACGAACATGGACAACAATTTCAACACACTTGTGGATACTGGAACGAACATAGAACATTTTAACACACTTGTGGATACTGGAACGAACATGGACAATCTAAACACACTAGTGGATACTGGGACGAACATAGGCAATTTTAACACATTAGTGGAAACTGGAACGAACATGGACATTTTAAACGCTCATGTGGATACTGGAACGAACATAAACAATTATAACACAATAGTGGATAGTGGAACGAGCATGCACAATTTTAACACACTTGTGGATACTGGAACGAACATGGACAATTTTATTACACTTGTGGATAATGGGACGAACATGGACAATTTAAACACACTTGTAGATACTGGAACGAACATGGACAATTTAAACACACTTGTGGATACTGGAACGAACATGGACAATTTAAATACACTAGTTGATACTGGAACGAACATGGACAATTTAAACACACTTGTGGATACTGGAACGAACATAGACCATTTTAACACACTAGAGGATACTGCAACGATCATAGACAATTTAAACACACATGTGGATACTGGAACGAACATAGACAATTTAAACACACCTGTGGATATTAGAACGAACATGGACAATTTTAACACACTTGTGGATACTGGAACGAACATAAACAAATTTAACACACCTATGGATACTGGTGCGAACATGGACAATTTAAACACACTTGTGGAAACTGGAATGAACGTAGACAATTTTAACACACTTATGGATACTGGTACGAACATGGACAATTTAAACGCAATTGTGGATACTGGGACGAACATGGACATTTTTAACACACAAGTGGATACTGGGACTAAAATAGACAATTTTAACACACTAGTGGATACTGGAACGAACAAGGACAATTTAAACACACTAGTAGATACTGGGACAAACA
This sequence comes from Mya arenaria, assembly GCF_026914265.1. NCBI lineage: Eukaryota > Metazoa > Mollusca > Bivalvia > Myida > Myidae > Mya > Mya arenaria. Next base: position 22,298,240 of record NC_069137.1, read on the forward strand.
TGGACAATTTTAACACACTAATGGATACTGGGATGAAAATAGACAATTTTAACAAATTTGTGGATACTGGAACAAACATAGACAATTTTAACACACCTGTGGATACTGCAACGAGCATGGACAATTTTTACGCACTTGTGTATACAGGAACGAACATAAACAATTTAAACACACTTGTGGCTCCTCGAACGAACATAAACAATTTAAACACAATTGTCGATTCAGCAAGTAACAAAGACAATGTCACATCAAATTCATCAATCATAATTGTGGATACATCGCAGACTCATGAAAATGATTTATTATTTAAGATTGACAAATACATTAAACAGCATTCGGGCGCTTCTTCTCGCGATACTACTAGTGACGTTTCTATTGACCAACATGCGGGCGTTACAGTTAGCGATAATGCTCGAGTGGATTCCATTGACAAGCTTTCGGGTGTCACAACTAGTAATACCGCTCAAGATGTTTTCATTGACAGACATGCGAGTGTTACATCTAATGATTTAGCAGAGCTTTTAATCAACCAGCAAACGACAGTTAAATATAGTGATATCGCTAATGAAAGCCTAAAAGGTTCATACCATCTTATAAATTCACCTTTGAGAAACGAATCTGAGGGAATTCAATCAGTTGATACATTGCATATCATTTCAACACTTGCAGGTAATCTAACTAAGACTGTAATAAAGACTAATATAACGACAGAGAGGGCAGATAATGATGAAAATAAAGCGAATATGTGGCCATACAGAACATTTCACAATATGCTTAATAATGGTGAGGAGGCCTTTCAGGTCAATATATCTATGGAGAATAACATTTTCGTTCAACAAAAAAGGACACTTGGTACCGTAAGTGTTAATAATATAATAGATCAATTAGGTAAGTCAGTGAAAAATAATAATAAATCGAGCGAACTTTTCACTCAAAATGTGCTGAAGCAAAATGTATCGAAACTGTTCGTGCAAAATACAACTGATAGAGAAAACAATATAATGAGAACTAATGACAAGAATACTGTTTGGACAAATGAGTCATCGGATCAAAAGGAGTTTAGAAAAGCTGACCATTCCAACATCGATCACAAGAAAACTAGGAATATTCCAGTAAACCACAACGTACACTCAGATGATGTGCATATTCAATTTCAGAAGACAACAGAATCAAATGCAAAGCCATTCATCGATTATATCTGGACCTTTTCGAACAATTATAGAAGACAATTATCTGGCCAGTTTGATTTTGCTAAATCAGTGGTTAATAAGTCGATGCCAGCTATGTACATGTTTAACGTTTACCATCTTGGAAAATTACCATCCGAAAGCCATCCTAACGTGAAAAAGACAACCAAACATCATAACAACATCATAAAAAACATACCAACTTCAGGAACATTTTTCCAAAGTCACATAGACACACATACACGAACAAAACGTCAATCTAACCAGGATCCCGTTTCAAGAGATATTTTACGCAAGCTGCTTTTTGGACTACTTTTGGTAAGCAGCGGGTCCACCAAAAGCAAGCCTCCACTTGTTCTTGACCAAAGTCCCCATAAACCGCCATCTTTAATCCCTTCAAAACAAACACACGCTCCGGTAATTAACCGGGATATGAAGGATACGTTAATATATAAATTCTCAGAAAACGCTACTTTTTCACTTTTGAAAAGCCTATTGTATGGACCACTTAAGCATAAAGAACATGGTATTCAAAGCACTTTCGAATCAGAAAAGAAACTTAAGTTTTCACGGTCTGACATGACAAATGTGCCATCGACTGATGCATTAATAAAGGGAAGTAAAAACTTCGAGAAAACTACTGACAGTAATGTTATGAGAACTGTTGAAAGTACTGTTAAAACAGTCTTTAACAACACCTCTCCTGTATATACTGTTAAACCCAGTATAAGTGAAAGAGACATGCTAATACGGCTGTTGAATGGTACTTTGCGTTACAGAGATGTTTGATTCTGATACTCAAACATATTTAAAAGAAAACTAAAACATGTGTCTGATTGATTGATGGATTGGTGGATGGTTGATTGGTGGGCTATTTTATTGCTTCTTGTAAAGTGTGAAACAAACGCTACACATTGTTCTATCGTTGTTTTATGTCTTTTTCAATGTTCACTATCATTATCATAGCATTATCAAAAGAGATATGATTATTAAATGAATCAATTGAAGTACTGGTGTTGTTTGTTGTTGTTGTTGTTGCTTTAAGGTATCGTTATTATATTTAAACTTGTAATGAATGACGAATACTGTAACACTATCAGATAGATGTTAACACATGCATTAAATGTTATTTGCGACAAACAAATCAAAAACCATACCTTTCCAAAGCACAAACGAATCTACAACAAGATCAAGAACAATAACAACATCTTTAAATGCATTGATGATTTCAATTCTAAATTGCACTTATATGAACTAATTTTAAAGGGATATAACTATTTTAAGTTTTCCGGTGAAGTATATGTCGTTATTAAAATATACTTATTCTCGGTTTAGTGCTCTTAACATGTTTCCCTTCAGGTAACTGATACTTATTTCAAACTACAAATATTTCATATTTCTTGGTTTCATACTGCAATTTTGCATACGCTTTTTATTTATTTTAAACAGGTCAGACTTGTTGGTTATGGTGTTTAAAATGATTATATTCATTCTACTCATGCCATATAAACATGACACAAAAAGCTTTGCATGGAACATCATATACATATAATGAGGCATAAAAAGATGAGCAAATTCAATTGTAAATATCCTCCATATTTTAAAACTCACGTTTGGGGTTAAGGAGAAGGACATAATTTTATACCTCGTTAGTATTCTCTTTCTAAACATTAATGCTTACTTATCATTAAATCTAACAGAACTATAATGACTGGTACACGTCTTTTTTATTTACTTTTGATCTTGTCTTAGTCGTTTTTACATAAAAATAATCGCTTATAATATGCTTCTATCCATATATATTATAGAATACGTGTACGTTTAACCACACTATAGTTGTTTTTAAATCAATTCACTTTATGTCAATGTAACGGGGTCATTTCTTCAATTATTGTGGTGATACCTTAAACAAATGTTGCATGGTGTAGGAGATTGCGTAATCGACGCTTCTTTCTTTACTTACGTTTTTCTATGTATTTACAAATGTGACCTCAAGTGAAATTTAACTAAACTATTTACAAATGCAGATATAGTCATATATTGGTTGTAGTGACGTCATAATTTCAATTTCAAGTTAGTGTTGTTGTTCATTGTTTGTGCTGGACAGATTTTTCTTGTTGTTTTTAAGTTCATTTGATATAACTTTCGGCTGAGACTGTGTGATTACTAAGTGCATTTGATACACATGTTTGTTGTACAATCTACGGATCGTGATTTGTGAATTAACTGATTGAAGACGTTCCAAAGCTACTTGTTGATTTCCGCATCGATTCGCTATTAAAGGTATTTTACCTTTTTACGAACATGAACACATGGACATGTTACAATAAGCACAAGCTTACAAACAAAGTAGAGCTATTTCAGCAGAACATCGCCTAAATGCTCCTGTATCAAATAGTTCGTTCTTGTGATGGAAACTATTCCAGTAAGCGCCGTTTTGTATGATACACTAACACCGAAAGTTCATCGAAAGTTAAAATAAGTTCTTAAATTTCTAGTGGTAACACCAAAAATCCTGTCAATTGAACGTGAAAGTGTCTCCTTTTGAAAACAAAAGTATTTCCGAAAATAAAAGTGCTCAGTTTGCTTTTATAAAACCATACCATAGATACTGAAAAGGGACTACTTTTTCGCCAAAACCGATTACCCGGTAGACCATTGTTAAGCAATATCACTGTGGTCAATTTTCATATAAATTATATTTTGTATTGAAATGAAGCTCAAAAATAGTAATTGTTCATTTTTATTGTGAAAAACGTAAGTAAATCTATTGAATATTTAATTAACGGACAAAAGGCTTCGCCTACCATTAATTTTAAGAAAGTACGCTTTGAAATTATTTGAACACATTAAGGTAATTCTTTATGGCCAATTTTACATAACTTTATTTCATATGTAGGGATTATGTCCGAAAACCCGAAATACATAGAAGTAGAGTCACAGTTTGCAGATGTTATGAACTAAAAATAAAACACCATGTAAACATTTCCTTTTATTCAAGGTAAATAAGTGTAAGAAATTTACCTCTAAAGAATTCTCAACTTATTGCAATCTTTATTGTGAGACCATTATTAAAAGAAACATTTGATTTTACTTAAGAAATACTTGAAGGAAAGTCAGAGTATATGCTTAAAGAAATTCTTATGTAACAAAGTCATTGATAAATCCATGTTCATTAAATTATAAAATATCAAAATGAAACACGCAAACACTATATTGTGTCCATTTTGGAAAGTTCTTCATTTATCTATTATACAGGAACTCTCTCGGAACAGGTAATTGCGCTCTTGCAAGTAAGAGAGAAATATTTGTGCCCGATATCTACACAATAATATGCCTTCCTTTGAGCATCGGATATAATTTCCTCGTACTCTGATTTTGGTTCCACAGTACATTTCAGTAATATACACTTCACATCATTCATATTCAATCCTTTTTCCAGCACCGCAAGCATCTTTCTTAACGAACGTGCACTCATGTTCAAATTTGATTGTTCAACTCTCTTGATATTGTCTGGGAGGCGAAGAGCGTTATCACCGAGGTTTCCAGTGTCAATGGAAATGTTTTCTAAATAAATCAGCCTTGGAAGAGTCTGGCAGAGCAAACTAACGTTTTAATGTGTTTTATTATGAAGTGCTTTAATTGATTCGATCCACGGTCAAATGACTGAAAAATACTGCATTCAACAGTGTTTGAAACACTATTTAAATCCAATGCAATCGTATTGAACATAATATTAGTTGTTTCAGTTCCATGTATTGATAAGCATTTGAGACTGTTGCACGCCAAAAGGTCAAAGTGGTCAGCAGGGGAAAATATATTTACATTTGTTAATGTGTCTGAGGATTTACTGAACACCTCCTGTAGTTTCGCCTGGTTTTGACCGGTACTGGTCTTGATGTAACGTACATTGGACTTATTCATCGATAGCAAGTCATCTAATATTTCTGTGTCGGAAGTATAACTAAAATCAAAGCTGAACAGTGAAAGCTTAATATCAAATACTTGACTGGCTGTGGCCTCCTTATAACCTGAAGCAATGGTCGATTGGATTTGAATGACTCTGGTTTCAGTCACAAATGACTGATTGTCTAGGGATATACTGTTCGATATCAAGGCAGACATCTCATTTGCTAACTCAATGTTCAGACCGCACATGAAGACAAACACCTGTGAAATATCCGACATTTCACCGTTCTTCTCATAACAGGGTGTTAACACACTACGAAAGTCATCGGAATGATAAAACATGTGTATTGCAGCAAGGAATTCCTGAAAAGTTTTGTGAATGAATGAGTAACTTGATTCCTTTCTAATTAAAGACGCTGACTTTGTTTCTTGCAAGATTCCCGACTTCAGAACAAACACGAGATCATCCTGCGCTAAAATGTCCACTTTCTTGAACACCAAGAACGAAGTCATGTCATTCGAAAATAATCTCGTAAAAGCAAGTTCAGCCAATTTCCTAACAATGCTGTAGTACATTTGTACACGTTCTGTGTGCTCGAAACATTTTGGGAAATGATTGTTTTTCACAGGCACAGGTAGAGCAGTTCGCTCAAACATCATTTCAATGACGTTTGCGTATATGTCGCACAGAGAACGGCATTCATGTTTTCCCTCAAACCACAAGCATAACAGCTTTGATATAATCGGTACCGACAAAAGACGTGTGAGTTTCATTCTGTCAACATACTGGATGAAGTCTAGCCTTTTTTGTTCCTCTGGACCTCTTTTATTAAGACAGTTCAATATTTTCTGAATAAGTAATCCAATATATGAAGTTCCTTCTATCTCCAGATACGTGTCTATCTTCGTGTCTTTAACGCGTTGTTGTGACATTCTCCAGGGTCGTGATGTAATCAACACAGTTGTATTTATGCTTGTTTCCAAGTAAGGAATGACTTTGTCTCCTTCTGAACAGCTGCAGTATTTTCCTATGGGATGAGTCCATTCATCAAGGCCATCTACTATGATAACGCACTTCCTATTAGACAGGACACTATGCATAATCATGTTTGCAGCTTCCCTCTTATCTTGTTGGTAAATTCTGTTGATAAGCTGATCTCGTATCATGTCTGTCAGGTCACAGAGGTCGCAGCTATCTCTCAGAGTGAGGTTAAATGAAAACTCAATTTCCGTAAAGAAATTATCATCTTGAAAAAGGTGATCGTTTTCATTTTCGGGGAGGAACATGTGTTTTATATTACTGTAATAAAACTGTAGTTCCGCCCGGAGAGACTCAAATGACGTTTGGTGTGTATCATTTGTGTCATGTTCGTTAATGGTATTTGTTGGTGATATTTGATTTGCCCATTTCAATGCACACATTGCGGCGCAGGTTGATTTTCCCATCCCAGCCTCGCCTACAATGAACACGTTTTTCCTCAATTTTCCCGTTTTACAGAACATTTGTCTGTAAGATGTCACATGAGTTCCATTTTCTTCCTTAGTTGCACCAACCTTTCTGTGGTCTTTTTCGACGATCTTAGGAGGAACGTAGAACATGTCAAGTCTCTCAGCCTTGTCCGATATCAATGGCGAAATGGACGCGCTGTTGAGTTGGTTTTGGTAATAATTGGCAAGCTGTTTTTGTAGATCTGTGAAGATAAAACAAATTGTCAGATTTCAAGTTAGTTTTCACCGTCATATCTACACAATATTTCGAGAAAAAGGAAACCCATAAGTACCTTTAGTGAAAATCTGTGTGTTAGTATATTGAAACAACAACAACATTAGGCGACAGTTGTCGAGCAATCCGTTCCACGAAAATGCTTTAACATATACACCAGAATATGTATTGCCGATTAAAAACCTAATATACGCTTCAACGGACAAGAAATGCTTTTTGGAAACGCACGTAATGCACATGCAAGGTGAATTTGACAAATGTTCAAGAAGCATTCCAGGAATTCTGTTGCTCGGAATGCAGTCATTAGATAATATTTTAATTACCTGATCTAGGCTAACCAATATCATATGGCAAAACGATATAATGATAATGGTGTCAATTTAAAGGTGCATTTTCTGTCAATAAACACAAATGATTTGGCTATAAATTTCATGAAGGTAGTTCTTGTTATTTTTTTTTGTTTGCATTAGACTTTTTCTGCTCCTATTTAATCGTTTTACCATAGTATCATTACTGACATGACATGACTTGTTCTCCTCGGCATAATACTCCTAACAACATATACAATGGATCGCTGGTATCCGCTGCCTCGCGGCCTAACATTTACTTTTTACTTCGCGATAAGTTTTTTTAACTTGCATAAAAATTGCAATCTCATTCAACAGGGGTTTGAAAATGATAACTCTCATATTGTACGCATAGCATCAACGATATTGCGAACAAGAATGAACAATTGTTGGTGGATAAAAAAACTAACTTTGTTGTTCCTTCCCGTCGTTACTTCTGTCATATGAAAAGTTTCGCATCTCCTGTTTGACCTTTCGTTCGACCTCTGTAATTCGAAAATAATAATGATGAAAGTATGCAGTGAATCAGAAGTATATTGATAACCATTTTATTGCTAGAGATTTGAACTGAAAGGTCCCTAACACTACTCTGAAATACCATCAAGCTAAGTATTGCGTCTATCTTTCAATATGGCCACTTCGATATGAATGTGCATTCAAATGAAATAATTAGTTATGTGTTCGTACAAAAAGGTATTGATACCGTAAAACAAGAACATTACAAGTTGGAGTAATGGCTCGCTTCTCTTTTTTGGAGTAATATTTAAGTAATCGAAAAAGTTATCAAAATACCAGAATTTCCGAAAAAAATAATACGTATACATTATGTTAGTATTTAAAAATAATATCCTCATACTAGCTCATGTATTATAAAACAAACATTGCAATGCTCTGCAGATTACGGCTTTATACTATTTATATCAACTTATTGGACACAAATTCTAATTAGACTACGGTATGAATATTTATGTAAATTGTAAGTGTCAAAGGAGAACATTACTTTCATCTATAATTTCTTCCAGTTCCTTCTGTAGCCTATCATATATCGACCCCTCGATCTCATTCAGAGATTTTTTAACGTCGAAGTTTGTCTGTAGCCAATTGTGTAAGGCTTCATTCATGATACCCGGTATCTTTCAGTTTTGTCTTTGATCTGAAAAATTGCAGCGTTATGTAATGGAAGCACGTTCAATTAAGACATCTAATAAAACATAACCCATTAAATTCCGACAACCATCCTTTAAAGAAACTCGCCCTTTTTTGACCAACAATAGATTTCCCGGTAACGCATCTGATCACATTTATTTAGTCTATGTATCATTCTATGAATTCAAAGTTGCAGAAAAAATACAGTTATAATTTAAAAATGTATTTTTATTTTAGTGGGATTCGAACCCACGGCGGTATAATCAAGATTTTTTTTTAAATCCGACGCCTAGAGGTACATCTTTTGACCTCTTAACGGTACAACCATAACATCACATGCGAATGTCAGTCAACCCATTACGCAATAACAAAGCTGTTATTTAGTAATTCTTAGCGCTAATCAATATTTTGTATTTCAAAGACAATATTGGAGCAAATATTAACGTTTGCTGACGGTTTCAAGTTTTTGGTATCTTAGTTTTAACACTCCTAATGATAAACCAAACTTTATTATACAAAAAAGTGAATTGAACAAAATCCTGAGCGAGTTCCTTTAAAGGTTGTTATCATTAAATGTTGATTAGGAGAAGGTATATCCTTAAAGTGTGCTCATAATTAAAGTAAGTTAATATTTGCGCAATAAATTTTATTGAATGGTTATTATCCTAGTCAAAAAATACCTTTAAAGCACTTGCTAGTTTTTTAATATTCATTTATTAACATGAGTTAGTGGTAGTTTTGACAAATTTAACAAGGTTTGTTTGAAAGTGGTTTAATTAAATATGTATCACTGTTCTTTAAACATGTATAATATATAAGAATAGTGTTCATTTACAAAAATATTTGCTTATATTATCGGCGTAAAAATATGTATCAAATAGATATCTTTATAAATAAGTACATGTGTACAACTACTAACTTTTCGTATGTGATTAGCGGCTTGCTTGGCAAAGGTGTCATGTATAAGTACCTGTGGGTCTTCCAGAACGATAATCATCTTGACCAGGCACTCGTCTGCTGTCTGTCCGTCTAGCTCATAGTGGGCGTCATGAAGGGTCCTGTTCCTTATATCTCGGACCTGATATATAAATAGTATTATTACCTCTAGTAAATGTTTTTTATACAATGTCTCAGGGTTTTTAATGGCCCTCGTTTATCAATACAGGACTGTCAGAAATTTAAGAAATATAAATTATGTTTACCTCTCCAAAATCCTGAATATTTGTTATTTGTGTTTTAATAAACGAACTGTTCATACAGATGCTTATAAGTCCTGAGGCCAATCTCATTTGGCCCCGTGTTGTCCAAGTAACCGGGTGTATTGAGGTAACACTTGGCCACCTGCCAATAACCACTGTTTTTATCCTGCCATTTTGTAGAATCTGTATTCATCCAGGAAGGCTTCTTTCTAAGATTAGTCTTATGGATCTCTTCTTTCATTTCATGACAGAAATGGCCCAGTTCGTGTTTGAAAGTTTGTTCATTTTTTACCTAACAATGGCTACATGTCTGGTTCTTACAATTTTTATTGACCTTGTTCATGAACGTTTGGTACTGTTGTTTGCCCTTTGTGTCTACGTATCCTTGAAGTCCTTTTCTCACGTACAGAAGTCCCCAGACCACTCTCAGCCAGTTCTCGTGTCTTGTCTCGATACTTTCATCCATGCTTTATCATTCTAAAGAAGACAGTTTACAAAACACAGTATTATTTATGTTCACTTTTGAAGATTTTTTTGTGTTGGACGTTGTATTTCCTATAAAAACATTTCTGGTTTGGTATAACGCGTAATTCCGTTTATCCAAGAATTTGACACAAATATAATTAGAAAAGTAAACTGCTGAACATATGAAACATATACAGTACAAAATAAAAGCTTTAAACAATAGTATTCCTTTAAGAAAACAACACATATTTTACGTTAAAAATACTTTTTGCATTAAATGGCAGATTAGGAATAGCTTTCCGTTAATATTATTGAAAATGTAAATGTTTTGGCAATTTGAATAGGACCAAATTTTGGTCACAAAGTTGTTCGGATAAATGTACTCCAATTACTGCAAAAAGGTGATCGAATTACATAATGTGAATAACATTTTAATATATTATGCAGCGATAAATAATTGCATTCAACTTTTTCTTGTATATTATTTTAAGAATGGTTCCACGCGAGCCTTTAAGGTTATAAAACAACCATTTTGTTGCGGTATAAGGAGTTTTATGATATTTTACAATATCCCAATTGTAATGCAAGTGTTTTTAGGCACAACCAAATTATCTTTTTCAACCAAGATTGTCAGGCTAAATTGCTTACCATTAATTTATTCTTACCCGTCTCATTTTATTTTGTTCAGTAAATTTAAAGACAAAATATATTGTTAAGCATATTATATTTCGATCAATCATATACACTTATATAGCACATATTATTTAAACGTATCTGTTGTTTCGTTCGACAACTGTATAATATGTGTCCGTTTCGTTATTCCATAGTACATGTATGTCTTTAGCTTGAAAACCATTATAAAACTATAAAGACATTTCTATTCTGGATGTTTAAGAACTTACATGATAATCTGAAGATAAATTTGTATTGGCCATAACTAAAAACCTAACAAATAAGGCATGAAAAGCAGTTAAAGTACAAAGAGTGTCCGGCAGATTTTGCTTAGTAATATGTTATATATTTTTTTTGAAAGATGTGTTCTTCATAATTTAATCTAGGCAAATAAGTTTAAATACTGAAGCAGACAATTTGGTCCATTTATTTATCAATGACTAACATATAAAGCCATATTTCATAGGTTTGCTATCGAGGATATAATGCTCATAAGCATTGTACCCAAACCGTGTTTATACTTTGATATATTTTGGAGACGACAATAAATGGAAATAAATCAAGACTTTCTGAAACAATATAGCTGAATAAGCATGCTTTGTAAATATTTGATAATCCTTGCTTAAGTTAGAGAGCGAACACATGTCAATAAACGGATGAACCATAACTCTGGTTTAACTGTAGCTATATTGCCGAATCTCGCATTTTTCCGAAATATTAGGCAACACTACTAAGTTATCAAGCTGATAAACATTGGATATGAATCGTAAAACAGATAGAAAAGGCCAACTTTGATAATTGAAGTCAATAATCAAGCTGATATTTTACATTTTATATGCATTTGGTGAATGTCTGTCAATTCGCCATTTCACTTCGATTTTTAGCTTGAAAGTTCCATATCTAACAATGTTTTTTCTCATTTTTGTGCACTGGACGGGTACAACTGTTGTATTGCAAAAACTATTTTAAATGTGTAAACATGTCATGTTAAATGAATTCCTACATTTAGTTATGTATTGACATGCTAGGCATATGCAATTAAACTAAATGTGTATAGTTGATAGGTACGTCTGATTAAAATGTCAAAAGCCAAAGCACTGACAAACAAGTTTGATTTTGACCTTGATATTTGACCCACATACATTTCTTTTGTTCCAGGTGGCAATTTTTCCTGGTTGATTGAAAAAACACACTTAACAAAGACTAGTTTAAGCCATTCCAGGTCTTTGAAAATCCAGAATAAAGGGCTAAATTTAAGCAGCGACAAGCCAAATACAAGACAGAAATAACACACACTAAACGACAGACAGAGAACGAACAACATACCACAGAAATAGCACACACTAAACGAGAGACAGAGAACGTACAACACACCACAGAAAGAACACACCCTAAACGAGAGACAGAGATCGTACAACATACCACAAAAATAACATACACTAAACGAGAGACAGAGAACGTACTACATACCACAGAAATAACACACACTAAACGAGAGACAGAGAAAGTACTACACACCACAGAAATAACATACACTAAACGAGAGACAGAGAACGAACAACACACCACAGAAATAACACACCGTAAACGAGAGACAGAGAACGTACTACACACCACTTAAATAACACACACTAAACGAGAGACAGAGAACGTACAACACACCACAGAAATAACACACACTAAACGAGAGACAGAGATCGTACAACACTACACAGAAATAACACACCAAACGAGAGACAGAGAACAAACAACATACCACAGAAATAACACACACTAAACGAGAGACAGAGAACGAACAACATACCACAGAAAGAACACACACTAAACGAGAGACAGAGAACGTACAACACACCACAGAAATAACACACTCTAAACGAGAGACAGAGATAGTACAACATACCACAGAAATAACACACACTTAACGAGAGACAGAGAACGTACAACACGCCACAGAAATAACACACACTAAACGAGAGACAGAGAATGTACTACATACCACAGAAATAACACTCACTAAACGAGAGACAGAGAACGTACAACATACCACAGAAATAACACACGCTAAACCACCTTTGAATGGTAAGTGAAACAGATATTCACTGCGCGTTTAATCTAGATTCTGATATAACAAGCACGCGCTTGTGCACATATGAATAATTTAGTTGTTTTGAGTTAAAGTTGATGAAAGGGATCTGTGTGCAACTTCCAAACATTTAAATTACCCAAGTGCAATATTATATTCATGTGTAGAAGATTTGTTACGTTAGTGGAATTAAGAAAAACCCATATACTTGCCAATAAATTTCATAAAAGTAAATTGATGAAGTGCGATGTTTAATTGTAAAGTTTAACCGCGTTAAGTGAATGTATGCTTTCTTAATTACTTTAAACACAATACAGTTCGATTTCGGTATACCCGATTTAATGGCTATGTTAAGATAGCAATTACTCTTCTGTCTCATTGCATAAAGAAACAGTCTGAATTGATTTAATATAATACACCTTGCCCGACGTATTATGTTTAAGCTACAATCAATGCGGCATACCATGTGTTGAAATGCTTTATAAGTACGCATTCAGCTGAATAAACGTTCAGTCAAGGGGTAAAGTATTCCATTGATCATGATACGACAAATGACAGGCACGGTATTTGATATCCCATAGATCGTTCATACACTGCCTGTGAGGTTTAAGGTTAATTGTTGGACAAAAGGAGACACTACTCGGCTTATCATCTACATTGATCTATTAGTAACAAAATTCATCGCAATATTCTGCTTTATGTGTATGCTAACGCAAGCTGAATGTTTAATAAATTGGGCATTATGAATGAAAAAGAAAGATTCATTAAAACTTAAAACAACTACTTGTAAGAGAAAACATAGAAAAGCTTCAAAGCGTTCTGCAATATTTTGTCCTGATTCTTTGTACTTTGCATGCACTATTGCCATAATAAATCCTTTGATTGTCTTTACAATGTGAAATATTGAATTTGAAAAGGTAATGTTGAAAGAAATTGGTATTAAACCACTATGCTTTAAGAAGCTTTAAAAGTTTTGCCAGACATGAATAAGAGTTGAGTATTTTAAAGAAAGGTGAATTTATTTCATTAACGTTAAGGATGCCAACTTGGTAACGCAAGATTTCTCCCTGAACCAACCGTGCTTTCGAAGTATTCATTACTAAAATTTATAAATGTCTTTACATGTTGACATGAATAAGATTGATGTATATCTATCTCTCTCTCTCTCTCTCTCTCTCTCTCTCTCTCTCTCTCTCTCTATATATATATATATATATATATATATATATACACTCATGCTGGAATAACCGTTTAAGGTTAATATTCGTTAAGAGACTGCCGTCCTACTGTGGTCGCAGATATCAATTATACAGAAAGAAATTAAGATGGCGTGAGACAAAAGCCAATATGCATTTAGGCATCTGCAGTTTCTAACAGGTTTGAACTAAAAAAAATGCACGGGAGCTGATAACAATTGTCCGCTAAATGAATAGAAATAAAAAAAAAATCATGAATAAAAAAGGCAATAGAATTCGATCAAGATCAATATGTACAGACTACGTAGCAGTTGCTTTCGTCGATACAATGCGAGATAAACTGCCAATTATTGAAATTCTACTTACATTTTTTTTATTAATTACGACATTGCATGACCAGGGGAAAAGACGTGACAAAGGTCTGCGTTAACGACTATTTCGGATCTGTTACTATATAAAAGCCGTGATTTTGTGAATAGTGTCACGATTGACGCTATCATGGATCCCAATAAAATTTTGATAATTTTTGAATTTAAATAGTGTTCATTGTGTTGTTTATGGTTTAATTATCTAGTCAGTTTTTTTTCGAAAAATTCAAGATAGCCTTGATGTCATTGTGGTTTTGGCGTTGTTGAGTAAAACTTTTGACCTCGGTAATGACTCAAAACGTGTTCAAGATATTTGCATGAAATTTGCTGTGCTACGAACGTTGACTGTGACAAACCACAGATGAAATAAACCAAAGCCCACCAAACTGGATTTAATATTTGACAGGTTATTTCCCTTTGATCAACTCAATATAACAGGTAAGTCTTAGCGCTCGCTCCGCTCCTCTCTTCTTAAAATGATTACTATGAGTATCATATTGTATAGGAATCCAGGGTATTATGTAGATTCACAGTTTGCTATTTAATGAAACATATGTCCACTAGTCTGATTTACCCACAAATCTTTAAATTATTATCAGTTATTCAATGACGGTAGGATCTCGTTGATTATGATACTGAGTACATATGTAATAAAAATCACGACACTGACTCAAATTCTTGTAGGGTTATGCCATGATTATCAACTTCAGAGCTGCAATGCTTTTTCGTCCTCACAATTGAACATTATTTTTAAATTTGCTCCTGGGTTTAAGCGTACTCCTGATCTACACAGCCTAAACATTGTTTAAAGATTTTAGACTATCACAGGAACAAGTTTCAAGAAATAAGATATTTCGATTTTTATACAATATATATTGTGCTACAGACAACAGCCGCTTATCAGTTGAGATAAAAACACAATTATATCAGCACAAATTTAAATGATATTTACCAGAATATAATACACATCCATTGAGACTATTCTTTAGTGTTTACTGATATGAATACCTGTGCTTTCTTTGACAGATATTTTATAAATAAAAAAGTTGAAGGGTTATCTATTGAATTTACTGAACATGCCGTTGTAAGAGGCTAATAAATGTACTGAGATTTTTCCTTTCACGTTTGTGAATATGACTTATTGATGCTCATATAAGTTTTCTATTATTTCAAATCTATAACATAATGTACATGGTTGTAATAAGTATATTCATGTCCTTAAATTTGTACATTTGCTGAAAGTTATATAGTTTAGCTGTATATACTTGTTAAAAAGGTGTGTTTCTTACATGTAATATCTTCGCGTTTTCATGTGTGATAACTGATGTAAAGGGGAGCTTTTCTTGTAGATGATCACGTCGAATTCACTGTGCGAACGTCGACCCCGCAGGTGGAGACGGATACGAATTGACTTACCAAACAAGACGTGATGCAGGTCAGCAGAAAAGCGTCCAATCGTAATATTCCATTTATTACATACCTTACTATATAAGCCGTTTTCATTTATCGGTTTCGATTTTATTAAAACTTACCGCTATATGTCAAATGTTCAAATATGAATGGCTTGCTTGTAAGAATATGTACCGAACGTTTGGGCATGGAAGACAAGTGAAGCTACTCAAGCGAAGCAAGTCAGAAATCACTTTAGTGAGCAAAATGAAAAAAAAATATGGTTTATATATTACCAAAATAAAATGCTAAAACGAAAGCAATTACTTAATGTCACATCGCAAAAAAATAACTTAAATCAGCGGCATTGATTTTTTTCCGACTTTAAACAAAGCGTCATTACCTTAGACAAAAACTAGGTCATTTTACGTCAATCGCTTTCACTATCGATGACGCGAATTTGCCTTCTGTTTTGTATTTGCCAGTTGCTAGTGTTTATGATACCGTTTTCAATTTATGAACTTCGAATTGGCGAACAACTAGTTGTCTATATATACAGGAAATGTTCTCTGATTCGTGCGTATCCTCATGATTCTTTGAATACCATGCTCCTAGATATTACATGCTACTGGTGGCACGGGGAAAATAAGAGAATGTTATGAATCTTTGTCACGCTATTTTATGCGACGCGATATAAATTCCTGGACTACACACCGTTAGCATGATCAAGAATCAGAAAACGATAGTATGATGAAATGGATTTTAACTATTGGAAATGGGAAAGGAAATGCTAGGTATAAGATAAAACATACATGTACCTATTTGGACACGTCTAAATGCTTACAGGGTCCAACACCGATATGGACACGTATGAATGCTTACATGGTCATGTACCTTTTTGGCCACGTGTGAAAACTTACAAGAACATGTATCTATTTTGATACGTGTGAGTGCTTACATGGTCATGTATCTATTTTGATACGTGTGAATGCTTACATGGTCATGCATCTATTTTGATAGGTGTGAGTGCTTACATGGTCATGTATCTATTTGGACACGTGTGAGTGCTTACATGGTCATGTATCTTTTTGGCCACATGTGAATGCTTACATGGTCATGTATCTATTTGGACAGGTGTGAATACTTACATGGTCATGCATCTTTTTGGCAACGTGTGAATGCTAACATGGTCATGTATCTATTTTGATACGTGTGAATGCTTACTTGGTCATTTATCTATTTGGCCACGTGTGAATGCTTACTTGGTCATGTATATATTTGGACACGTGTGAGTGCTTAGATGGTCATGTATTTATTTGGACACGTGTGAGTGCTTACTTGGTCATGTATCTATTTGGCCACGTGTGAATGCTTACATGACCATGTATCTTTTTGGACACGTGTGAGTGCTTACATGGTCATGTATCTATTTTGATACGTGTGAATGCTTACTTGGCCATGTATCTATTTGGATACGTGTGAATGCTTACATGGTCATGCATCTATTTTGATACGTGTGAGTGCTTACATGGTCATGTATCAATTTGGACACGTGTGAATGCTTACATGGCCATGCATCTATTTTGATACGTGTGAGTGCTCACATGGTCATGTATCTAATTGAACAAGTGTAAATGCTTACATGGCCATGCATCTATTTGTACACGTGTGAATGCTTACATGGTCATATATCTATTTTGATACGTGTGAATGCTTACTTGGCCATGCATCTATTTGGACACCTGTGAATGCTTACATTGTCATGTATCTATTTTGATACGTGTGAGTGCTTACATGGCCAGGTATCTATTCGGACACGTGTGAATGCTTACATGGTCATGCATCTATTTGGACACGTGTGAATGCTTACATGGTCATGCATCTATTTTGATACGTGTGAGTGCTTACACGGCCATGTATCTATTTGGACACGTGTGAGTGCTTACATTGCCATGTATCTATTTGGATACGTGTGAATGCTTACATGGCCATGGATCTATTTGGACAGGTGTGAATACTTACATGGTCATGCATCTATTTTGATACTTCTGAGTGCTTACTTGGTCATGTATCTTTTTGTGCACGTGTGAATGTTTACATGGTCATGTATCTATTTTGATACGTGTGAATGCTTACTTGGTCATGTATCTTTTTGGCCATGTTTGAATGCTTACATGGTCATGTATCTTTTTGGCCAGGTGAGAATGCTTATATGGTCATGCATCTATTTTGATACGTGTGAGTGCTTACTTGGTCATGTATCCATTTGGACACGTGTGAGTGCTTACATGGTCATGTATCTTTTTGGCCACAATGTGAATGCTTACATGGTCATGTATCTATTTGGACAGGTGTAAATACTTACATGATCATGCATCTTTTTGGCCACGTGTGAATGCTAACATGGTCATGTATCTATTTTGATACGTGTGAATGCTTACTTGGTCATGTATCTATTTGGCAACGTGTGAATGCTTACAAGGTCATGTATCTTTTTGGCCACGTGTGAATGCTTACTTGGTCATGTATATATTTGGACAGGTGTGAGTGCTTACATGGTCATTTATCTATTTGGACACGTGTGAGTGCTTACTTGGTCATGTATCTATATGGCCACGTGTGAATGCTTACAAGGTCATGTATCTATTTGGCCACGTGTGAACGCTTACTTGGTCATGTATATATTTGGACACGTGTGAGTGCTTATATGGTCATGTATCTATTTGGATACGTGTGAGTGCTTACATGGTCATGTATCTATATGGCCACTAGTGAATGCTTACATGGCCATGTATTTATTTTGATACGTGTGAGTGCTTACTTGGTCATGTATCTTTTTGGACACGTGTGAGTGCTTACATGGTCATATATCTATTTTGATACGTGTGAATGCTTACTTGGTCATGTATCTATTTGGATACGTGTGAATGCTTACATGGTCATGCATCTATTTTGATACGTGTGAGTGCTTACATGGTCATGTATCTATTTGGATACGTGTGAATGCTTACATGGTCATGCATCTTTTTGGCCACGTATCAATGCTAACATGATCATGTATCTATTTTGATTGGTGTGAATGCTTACTTGGTCATGTATCTATTTGGCCAGGTGTGAATGCTTACTTGGTCATGTTTCTATTTGGCCACGTGTGAATGCTTACTTGGTCATGTATATATTTGGACACGTGTGATTGCTTACATGGTCATGTATCTATTTGGACACGTGTGAGTGCTTACTTGGTCATATATCTATATGGCCACGTGTGAATGCTTCAATGGCCATGTATCTATTTTGATACGTAGGAGTGCTTACTTGGTCATGTATCTTTTTGGACACGTGTGAATGCTTACTTGGTCATGCATCTATTTTGATACGTGTGAGTGCTTACATGGTCATGTATCTATTTGGATACGTGTGAATGCTTACATGGTCATGCATCTATTTTGATACGTGTGAGTGCTTACATGGTCATATATCTATTTTGATACGTGTGGATGCTTACTTGGCCATGCCTCTATTTAGACACGTGTGAATGCTTATATGGTAATGTATCTTTTTGGCCACGTGTGAATGCTTACATGGTCATGTATCTATTTGGATACGTGTAAATGCTTACATGGGCATGTATATATTTGGATACGTGTGAATGCTTACTTGGTCATGTATCTATTTGGATACGTGTGAATGCTTACATGGTCATGCATCTATTTTGATACGTGTGAGTGCTTACATGGTCATGTATCTATTTTTTATACGTGTGAATGCTTACATGGTCATGCATCTTTTTGGCCACGTATCAATGCAAACATGGTCATTTATCTATTTTGATAGGTGTGAATGCTTACTTGGTCATGTATCTATTTGGCCACGTGTGAATGCTTACTTGGTCATGTATCTATTTGGCCACGTGTGAATGCTTACTTGGTCATGTATATATTTGGACACGTGTGATTGCTTACATGGTCATGTATCTATTTGGACAGGTGTGAGTGCTTGCTTGGTCATGTATCTATATGGCCACGTGTGAATGCTTAAATGGCTATGTATCTATTTTGATACGTGTGAGTGCTTACTTGGTCATGTATCTTTTTTGACACGTGTGAATGCTTACATGGTCATGCATCTATTTTGATACGTGTGAGTGCTTACATGGTCATGTATCTATTTGGATACGTGTGAATGCTTACATGGTCATGCATCTATTTTGATACGTGTGAGTGCTTACATGGTCATATATCTATTTTGATACGTGTGGATGCTTACTTGGCCATGCATCTATTTGGACACGTGTGAATGCTTACATGGTCATGTATCTAATTGGATACGTGTGAATGCTTACATGGGCATGTATATATTTTGATACCTGTAAATGCTTTACTTGGCCATGCATCTATTTGGACACGTGTGAATGTTCACATGGTCATGTATCTTTTTGGTCAGGTGTGAATGCTTACATGGTCATGTATCTATTTTGATACGTGTGAGTGCTTACATGGTCATGCATCTTTTTGGACACGTGTGAATGCTTACATGGTCATGTATCTATTTGGATAAGTGTGAATGCTTACATGGTCATTTATCTTTTTTGGCCACGTGTGAATGCTTACATGGTCATGTATCTATTTGGATACGTGTGAATGCTTACATGGGCATGTATATATTTTGATACCTGTAAATGCTTTACTTGGCCATGCATCTATTTGGACACGTGTGAATGTTCACATGGTCATGTATCTTTTTGGTCAGGTGTGAATGCTTACATGGTCATGTATCTATTTTGATACGTGTGAGTGCTTACATGGTCATGCATCTTTTTGGACACGTGTGAATGCTTACATGGTCATGTATCTATTTGGATAAGTGTGAATGCTTACATGGTCATTTATCTTTTTGGCCACGTGTGAATGCTTACATGGTCATGTATCTATTTTGATACGTGTGAGTGCTTACATGGTCATGTACCTTTTTGACCACGTGTGAATGCTTACATGGTCATGTATCTATTTTGATACGTGTGAATGCTTTCTTGGTCATGTATCTATTTGGCTACGTGTGAATGCTTACATGGCCATGAATCTATTTTGATACGTGTGAGTGCTTTCTTAGTGATGTATCTATTTGGACACGTATGAGTGCTTACATGGCCATGTATCTATTTTGATAAGTGTGAGTGCGTACTTGGTCATGTATCTATTTGGACACTTGTGAGTGCTTACATGGTCATGCATCTATTTTGATACGTGTGAGTGCTTACATGGCCATGTATCTATTCGGACACGTGTGAATGCTTACATGGTCATGCATCTATTTGGACACGTGTGAATGCTTACATGGTCATGCATCTATTTTGATACGTGTGAGTGCTTACACGGCCATGTATCTATTTGGACACGTGTGAGTGCTTACAAGGCCATGTATCTATTTGGATACGTGTGAATGCTTACATGGCCATGGATCTATTTGGACAGGTGTGAATACTTACATGGTCATGCATCTATTTTGATCCTTTTGAGTGCTTACTTGTTCATGTATCTTTTTGGCCACGTGTGAATGCTTACATGGTCATGTATCTATTTTGATACGTGTGACTGCTTACTTGGTCATGTATCTATTTGGCCACGTTTGAATGCTTACATGGCCATGTATTTATTTTGATACGTGTGAGTGCTTACTTGGTCATGTATCTTTTTGGACACGTGTGAGTGCTTACATGGTCATGTATCTATTTTGATACGTGTGAATGCTTACTTGGTCATGTATCTTTTTGGACACGTGTGAGTGCTTACATGGTCATGTATCTATTTTGATACGTGTGAATGCTTACTTGGTCATGTATCTATTTGGATACGTTTGAATGCTTACATGGTCATGCATCTATTTTGATACGTGTGAGTGCTTACATGGTCATGTATCTATTTGGATACGTGTGAATGCTTACATGGTCATGCATCTTTTGGGCCACGTATCAATGCTAACATGGTCATGTATCTATTTTGATTGGTGTGAATGCTTACTTGGTCATGTATATATTTGGACACGTGTGAGTGCTTACTTGGTCATGTATCTATTTGGACACGTGTGAGTGCTTACATGGTCATGTATCTATTTTGATACGTGTGAATGCTTACTTGGTCATGTATCTTTTTGGACACGTGTGAGTGCTTACATGGTCATGTATCTATTTTGATACGTGTGAATGCTTACTTGGTCATGTATATATTTGGATACGTTTGAATGCTTACATGGTCATGCATCTATTTTGATACGTGTGAGTGCTTACATGGTCATGTATCTATTTGGATACGTGTGAATGCTTACATGGTCATGCATCTTTTGGGCCACGTATCAATGCTAACATGGTCATGTATCTATTTTGATTGGTGTGAATGCTTACTTGGTCATGTATATATTTGGACACGTGTGAGTGCTTACATGGTCATGTATCTATTTGGACACGTTTGAGTGCTTACTTTGTCATGTATCTATTTTTTATACGTGTGAATGCTTACATGGTCATGCATCTTTTTGGCCACGTATCAATGCTAACATGGTCATGTATCTATTTTGATAGGTGTGAATGCTTACTTGGTCATGTATCTATTTGGCCACGTGTGAATGCTTACTTGGTCATGTATCTATTTTGATACGTGTGAATGCTTACTCAGTCATGTATCTATTTGGACACGTGTGAGTGCTTACATGGCCATGTATCTATATGGACATGTATGAATGCTTACATGGTCATGTATCTATTTTGATACGTGTGAGTGCTTACTTGGTCATGTATCTATTTGGACACGTGTGAATGCTTACATTGTCATGTATCTATTTTGATTCGTGTGAATGCTTACTTGGTCATGTATCTATTTGGACACGTATGAATGCTTACATGGTCATGTATCTATTTTGATACGTGTGAATGCTTACTTGGTCATGTATCTATTTGGACACGTATGAATGCTTACATGGCCATGTATCTATTTTGATACGTATGAATGCTTACTTGGTCATGTATCTTTTTGGACACGTGTGAATACTTACATGGTCATGTATCTATTTTGATGCGTGTGAATGCTTACTTGGTCATGTATCTATTTGGACACGTATGCATGCTTACATGTTCATGTATCTATTTGGACACGTGTGAATGCTTACATGGCCATGTATCTATTTAGACACGTATGAATTCTTACATGGCCATGTATCTATTTTGATACGTGTGAGTGCTTACATGGCCATGTATCTATTTGGACACGTATGAATGCTTACATGGCCATGTATCTATTTTGATACGTGTGAATGCTTACGTGGCCATGCACCTATTTTGAAACGTGTAAGTGCTTACATGGTCATGTATCTATTTTGACACGTGTGAATGCTTACATGGTCATGTATCTTTTTGGCCACGTGTGAGTGCTTACATGGCCATGGATCTATATGGACACGTATGAGTGCTTACATGGCCAAGTATTTATTTGGACAGGTGTGAATGCTTACATGGCCATGTATCTATTTGGACACGTGTGAGTGCTTACATGGCCATGTATCTATTTTGGCCACGTGTGAATACTTACATGGTCATGTATCTTTTTGGTCACGTGTGAATACTTACAGATACATGTATCTATTTGGACAAGTGTGAATGCTAAATGGCCATGTATCTATTTAGACACGTGTGAGTGTTACATGGCCATGTATCTATTTTGGCCACGTGTGAATATTTACATGGTCATGTATCTTTTTGGCCAAGTGTGAATACTTACATATACATGTATCTATTTGGACACGTGTGAATGCTTACATGGTCATGTATCTATTTGGATACGTGTGAGTGTTTACATGGTCGTGTATCTATTTTATACGTGTGAGTGCTTACATGGCCATGTAACTATTTGGACACGCGTGAGTGCTTATATGGTCATGTATCTATTCGGACACGTGTGAAGCTTACTTGGTCATGTATCATTTTTGCCACGAGTGAGTGCTTACATTACCATGTATCTATTTGGACACGTGTGAATGCTTACATGGTCATGTATCTATTTTGATACGTGTGAGTGCTTCCTTGGTCATGTATCTGTTTTGCCACGTGTGAATGCTTACTTGGTCATGTATTTATTTGGACACGTGTGAATGCTTACATGGTCATGTATCTATTTTGATACGTGTGAGTGCTTTCGTGGTCATGCATCTATATGGATACGTGTGAATGCTTACATGGTCATGTATCTATATGAACACGTATGAATGCTTACATGGCCATGTATCTATTTGGACACATGTGAGTTCTTACATGGTCATGTATCTATTTTGATACGTGTGAGTGCTTACTTGGCCATGTATCTATTTGGCTACGTGTGAATGCTTACTTGGTCATGTATCTATTTGGACAAGTGTGAATGCTTACATGGCCATGTATATATTTTGATACGTGTGAGTGCTTACTTGGCCATGTAACTATTTGGCCACGTTTGAATGCTTACATGGCCATGTATCTATATGGACACGTATGAATGCTTACATGGCCATGTATCTATTTGGACACATGTGAGTGCTTACTTGGTTATGTATCTATTTGGGCACGTGTGAATGCTTACATGGCCATGTATCTATTTTGACACGTGTGAATGCTTACATGGCCATGTATCTATTTTGATACGTGTTAGTGCTTACTTGGCCATGTATCTATTTGGCCACGTGTGAATGTTTACATGGTCAGGTATCTATTTGGACATGTGTGAATGCTTACATGGCCATGTATCTATTTGGCAATGTGTGAATGTTTACTTGGTCATGTATCTATTTGGACACGTGTGAATTCTTACATGGCCATGTATCTATTTTGATACGTGTGAATGTTTACATGGCCATGTATATATTTTGATACGTTTGAGTGCTTACATGGCCATGTATCTATTTTGATACGTGTGAATGCTTACATGGCCATGTATCTATTTTGATACGTGTGAGTGCTTACATGGCCATGTGTCTATTTTGATACGTGTGAATGCTTACATGGTCATGTACCTATTTGGACATGTGTGAATGCTTACATGGTCATGTATCTTTTTGGCCACTTTTGAGTGCTTACATGGTCATGTATCTATTTGGACACATGTGAGTTCTTACATGGTCATGTATCTTTTTGGCCACGTGTGAGTGCTTAAAAGTTCATGTATCTATTTTGATACGTGTGAATGCTTACATGGTCATGTATCTATTTTGATACGTGTGAATCCTTACATGGTCATGTATCTATTTTGACACTTGTGAATGCTTACATGGTCATGTATCTATTTCGATTCGTGTGAGTTCTTACATGGTCATGTATCTATATGGCCACGTGTGAATGGTTACATGGCCATGTATCTATTTTGATACGTGTGAATGCTTACTTGGCCATCTATCTATTTGGATACGTGTGAGTGCTTACATGGCCATGTATCTATTTTGATACGTGTGAGTTCTTACATGGTCATGTATCTATTTGGCCACGTGTGAATGCTTACATGGCCATGTATCTATTTTGATACGTGTGAATGCATACTTGGCCATGTATCTATTTGGATACGTGTGAGTGCTTACATGGCCATGTATCTTTTTTGATACGTGTGAATGCTTACTTGGCCATGTATCTATTTTGATACGTGTGAATGCTTACTTGGCCATGTATCTATTTGGATACGTGTGAATGCTTACATGGCCATGCATCTATTTGGACACATGTGAATGCTTACATGGTCATGTATCTATTTGGACACGTGTGAATGCTTACATGGCCATGTATCTATTTTGATACGTGTGAATGCTTACATGGCCATGTATCTATTTTGATACGTGTGAATGCTTACTTGGCCATGTATCTATTTGGCCACGTGTGAATGTTTACATGGTCAGGTATCTATTTGGACATGTGTGAATGCTTACATGGCCATGTATCTATTTGGCAATGTGTGAATGTTTACTTGGTCATGTATCTATTTGGACACGTGTGAATTCTTACATGGCCATGTATCTATTTTGATACGTGTGAATGTTTACATGGCCATGTATCTATTTTGATACGTGTGAGTGCTTACATGGCCATGTATCTATTTTGATACGTGTGAATGCTTACTTGGCCATGTATCTATTTTGATACGTGTGAGTGCTTACATGGCCATGTGTCTATTTTGATACGTGTGAATGCTTACATGGTCATGTACCTATTTGGACATGTGTGAATGCTTACATGGTCATGTATCTTTTTGGCCACTTTTGAGTGCTTACATGGTCATGTATCTATTTGGACACATGTGAGTTCTTACATGGTCATGTATCTTTTTGGCCACCTGTGAGTGCTTAAAAGTTCATGTATCTATTTTGATACGTGTGAATGCTTACATGGTCATGTATCTATTTTGATACGTGTGAATCCTTACATGGTCATGTATCTATTTTGACACTTGTGAATGCTTACATGGTCATGTATCTATTTCGATACGTGTGAGTTCTTACATGGTCATGTATCTATATGGCCACGTGTGAATGCTTACATGGCCATGTATCTATTTTGATACGTGTGAATGCTTACTTGGCCATCTATCTATTTGGATACGTGTGAGTGCTTACATGGCCATGTATCTATTTTGATACGTGTGAGTTCTTACATGGTCATGTATCTATTTGGCCACGTGTGAATGCTTACATGGCCATGTATCTATTTTGATACGTGTGAATGCATACTTGGCCATGTATCTATTTGGATACGTGTGAGTGCTTACATGGCCATGTATCTATTTTGATACGTGTGAATGCTTACTTGGCCATGTATCTATTTTGATACGTGTGAATGCTTACTTGGCCATGTATCTATTTGGATACGTGTGAATGCTTACATGGCCATGCATCTATTTGGACACATGTGAATGCTTACATGGTCATGTATCTATTTGGGCACGTGTGAATGCTTACATGGCCATGTATCTATTTTGACACGTGTGAATGCTTACATGGCCATGTATCTATTTTGATACGTGTGAGTGCTTACTTGGCCATGTATCTATTTGGCCACGTGTGAATGTTTACATGGTCAGGTATCTATTTGGACATGTGTGAATGCTTACATGGCCATGTATCTATTTGGCAATGTGTGAATGTTTACTTGGTCATGTATCTATTTGGACACGTGTGAATTCTTACATGGCCATGTATCTATTTTGATACGTGTGAATGTTTACATGGCCATGTATATATTTTGATACGTGTGAGTGCTTACATGGCCATGTATCTATTTTGATACGTGTGAATGCTTACATGGCCATGTATCTATTTTGATACGTTTGAGTGCTTACATGGCCATGTGTCTATTTTGATACGTGTGAATGCTTACATGGTCATGTACCTATTTGGACATGTGTGAATGCTTACATGGTCATGTATCTTTTTGGCCACTTTTGAGTGCTTACATGGTCATGTATCTATTTGGACACATGTGAGTTCTTACATGGTCATGTATCTTTTTGGCCACGTGTGAGTGCTTAAAAGTTCATGTATCTATTTTGATACGTGTGAATGCTTACATGGTCATGTATCTATTTTGATACGTGTGAATCCTTACATGGTCATGTATCTATTTTGACACTTGTGAATGCTTACATGGTCATGTATCTATTTCGATACGTGTGAGTTCTTACATGGTCATGTATCTATATGGCCACGTGTGAATGCTTACATGGCCATGTATCTATTTTGATACGTGTGAATGCTTACTTGGCCATCTATCTATTTGGATACGTGTGAGTGCTTACATGGCCATGTATCTATTTTGATACGTGTGAGTTCTTACATGGTCATGTATCTATTTGGCCACGTGTGAATGCTTACATGGCCATGTATCTATTTTGATACGTGTGAATGCATACTTGGCCATGTATCTATTTGGATACGTGTGAGTGCTTACATGGCCATGTATCTATTTTGATACGTGTGAATGCTTACATGGCCATGCATCTATTTGGACACATGTGAATGCTTACATGGTCATGTATCTATTTGGGCACATGTGAATGCTTACATGGCCATGCATCTATTTGGACACGTGTGAATGCTTACATTTTCATGAATCTATTTTGACACAAGTAAATGATTACATGGTCATGAACCATTTTGGACACATGTGAATGCTTACATGGCCATGCATCTATTTGGACACGTGTGAATGCTTACATGGCCTTGCATCTATTTGGATACGTGTGAATGCTTACTTGGCCATGTATCTACTTGGATACGTTTGAGTGCTTAGTTTGCCATGTATCTATTTGGATACGTGTGAATGCTTACATGGCCATGTATCTATTTGGCCACGAGTGAATGCTTACATGGCCATGCATGTATTTGGCCACGAGTGAATGCTTACATGGCAATGTATCTATTTGAACACGTGTGAGTGCTTACATGGTCATCTATCTTTTTGGATACGTGTGAGTGCTTACTTGGTCATGTACCTATTTGGATACGTGTGAATGCTTACATGGTCATGCATCTATTTTGACACTTGTGAGTGCTTACATGGTCATGTATCTATTTTGATACGTGTGAATGCTTACATGGCCATGCACCTATTTTGATACGTGTGAATGCTTACATGGTCATGTATCTTTTTGGCCACGTGTGAGTGCTTACATGGCCATGCATCTATTTGGACACGTGTGAATACTTACATGGCCATGTATCTATTTTGGCCACGTGTGAGTGCTTACATGGCCATGCATCTATTTTGATACATGTGAATGCTTACATGGTCATGCATCTATTTTGATACGTGTGAATGCTTACATGGTCATGTATCTTTTTGGCCACGTGTGAGTGCTTACATGGCCATGCATCTATTTGGACACGTGTGAATACTTACATGGCCATGTATCTATTTTGATACGTGATAGTGCTTCCTTGGTCATGTATCTATTTGGACACGTATAAATGCTTACATGGTCATGTATCTATTTGGACACGTGTGAATGCTAACATGGCCATGTATCTATTTTGATACGTGTGAGTGCTTACATGGTGATGTATCTCTTTGGCCACGTGTGAATGCTTACATGGTCATTAATCTATTTGGACACGTGTGAGTGTTTACATGGCCATGCATCTATATGGACACGTATGAATGCTTACATGGCCATGTATCTATTTTGATACGTGTGAGTGCTTACATGGTCATGTATCTTTTTGGCCGCGTGTGAATGCTTACATGGTCGTGCATCTATTTTGATACGTATGAATGCTTACATGGTCATGTATCTATTTTGATACGTGTGAGTGCTTTCATGGCCATGTATCTATTTTGATACGTGTGAATGCTTACATGGCCATGTATCTATTTGGACACGTGTGAATGCTTACATGGCCATGTATTTATATGGACACGTATGAATACTTACATGATCATGTATCTATTTGGACACGTGTGAATGCTTACATGGCCATGCATCTATTTTGATACGTGTGAATGCTTACATGGCCATGCATCTATTTTGATACGTATGAATACTTACATGGTCATGTATCTATATGGACACGTGTGAATGCTTACATGGTCATGCATCTATTTTGATACGTGTGAGTGCTTACATGGCCATGCATCTATTTCGACACGTGTGGATGCTTACATGGTCATGTATCTTTTTGGACACGTGTGAATACTTACATATACATGTATCTATTTTGATACGTGTGAATGCTTACATGGTCGTGTATCTATTTGGACACGTGTGAATGCTTACATGGTCATGTATCTATTTGGCCACGTGTGAATGCTTACACCGTCATGTATCTATTTGGACACGTTTGAATGCTTACTTGGTCATGTATCTATTTTGGTACGTGTGAGTGCTTACATGGCCATGTATCTATTTTGATACGTGTGAATGCTTACATGGCCATGTATCTATTTGGAGACGTGTGAATGCTTACATGGTCATGTATCTATTTTGATACGTGTGAGTGCTTACATGGCCTTGCATCTATATGGACACGTATGAATGCTTACATGGTGATGTATCTTTTTGGCCAAGTGTGAATACTTACAAATACATGTATTTATTTGGCCACGTGTGAATGCTTACATGGTCATATATCTATTTGGACACTTGTGGGTGATTACATGGCCATGCATCTATTTTTCACACGTTTGAATGCTTACATGGTCATGTATTTATTTGGACACATGTGAATGCTTACATGGCCATGCATCTATTTGGACACATGTGAATGCTTACATGGTCATGTATCTATTTGGGCACATGTGAATGCTTACATGGCCATGCATCTATTTGGACACGTGTGAATGCTTACATTTGCATGAATCTATTTGGACACGAGTAAATGCTTACATGGTCATGAACCTATTTGGACACATGTGAATGCTTACATGATCATGTACCTATTTGGACACGTGTAAATGCTTTCATTGTCATGTATCTATTTAGACACGTGTAAATGCTTACATGGTCATGTACCTATTTGGACATGTGTGAATGCTAACATAGTCATGTATCTTTTTGGACACGTGTGAATGCTTACATGGTCATATATATATATATATTTGGACACGTGTGAATAATTACAAGTTCATGTGTTCATGTGTCTACTTGGACACTTGTGAATGCTTACAAGTACATGTGTCTACTTGGACACGTGTGAATGTTTACAAGTACTTATGGTTATTTGGACACGTGTGAATGCTTACAAGTACATGTGTCTATTTGCACACGTGTGAATGCTTACCAGCCGAAATTTGTATTATTGTAAGTATGGCCACGTTAGTTGCATGTAGGCTGTCAGAGTATCCTTTGAATAGAATAGAATAACAGGACTCATAGTATCACGAGCATCAGAACTTTGGATTTGAAACTGTCCGATATCGGCAAAACGATAAGATTTAATAATTGTCTCAAAAGTTTTGGCGATTTTATCGAGGAAATCTGTCAGTTCCTAAGTCGGAGATAAACAGCAGATACATTATTAAATTTGTTATCATTTATCATTTCTAATAAAACTAAATTGTCTGCACAATCTAACAGTCTTATGACTGATTTGACTTTGCGATAACAAGTAAGCTTTTCACTAAATTTCGAAATATCTGAGCTATTTATATTCTTTGGAGTGTCACGTTTTCTATCATTTTTTTGCACAACTGTGGATATCATTTGTATAAACTTAGATTGTGTCTTTCATGACGACGACATAATGCGATAAAAAGGAGACCTAATCAATATTGATACACAAATTTCTTTTGAATAAAACCGCTGTGTTATCAATATTCATACATAATTAAACAACAAAATTAGTACAAATAACGTTCATGATGACTGTGCAAAGCTAGCAATAATTATAAAAACGCTAATTTTCAAGAGTTTAACAAAGATCATAATCATGTTTTCAGTGTACGTTCGTATTATATGTCAACGAGTAAGCACCAAAGATATATTCCACGAGTAGCGAAGCCATGAGTGAACTATTTACTCTTTTCATTCACGGGGTGAACTATATTTCAATCTCTCATAGAAACAAACATGTGTCATTTTTATTGTTTGACTAAAAATGACATTAAATGAAAGTCAATTGTGTTTTTTAACCAAAATACTATGTTCATTCCGGAGATGACGTCATTGCGTCCCATCTGCTTACTGACGTTTGATTTTGAACTAAAAGCGGGCTGAATTTTCATAACATTGTTACATTGAACAATATGTTATTGTTACATTGAACAATATCATAATGCTGTTTTTCTGTTTAAAACAGTGAAATATCATTTGTATTTCGCTGATTAATATCTATAAACCAATGGAAAGCATATCATAATAAAATTTATTTCAAAGCCAATTATCTTCATGCTCACTTTTGCATTTTGGAAGAAATAATAGTAACATTTTATCATTCATACGATATACTAACAGAAAACGTAAAACACTGAAAAATGATTTATTATAACCTCAAATTATTTATTTCTTAGACATATTACTATCAAATGCAACAACACGGAAAATAGAATGATAGTAATACTTATGCTAGCCAGCCAGTTTATTTTTTCATTAAAACAATACTTTTTTTGTTTCTGTTTAAACATAACGGTTTCCATATGTTACCTGCATTGCTGGTTTACATTGCATATTTGGATATTGTATTGCTATAGTGATATCAATTATAGTTACAATATAATTCACAAAACTTTACAAATTGTGCGTTTGCTTTTTTTCCTGAAATCAAAATAAGTTTAAAAAGCACAAATACGCACAATCAGGAAAGTATTGTACATGGTAAAATGATTACGAATTGCCGCTATCGTACTTTGAAACATGTTCATTATACACAATTTAAACATTTACTTTTGTTTCCTACTAATTAACTGAAAGGAGAAGAATTCTCTGCCCTTGATATCAGAATCAAACTTGGCGTTTAACCGAATACAACACATGATAACTTCATATTTATTGTTTGGTTGCACATTGCAATCCCATAGTGAACACTTCACACTATGATTGTTTTTTTTCCAGCCTCTCAATTAGATTTATCAACGACGGCGCCGTCATTTTCACCTGATAAAGATAAACATCAGTGAGAGAGGCTGGGAGGAGAGGAAATGCTTTATCACTGAGGTCTGCAATGATTATGTTCAGTTTTTCCAAATGTTTTAGCCGAGGAAGAGTCTGATAGAATAAATTCATATTTGTTATGATTTCTATACGAAATTCTTTGAAATTCACCGATTCACGCTGAAGTGACTGCAGCATACTGTATTGAACCCTTTCCGAAACATTGGTTAAGTCTAATGAAACTAAACACTTAGTGTTGACAACTATATCTGTTACTTCAGATCCAACTATGCATAAATCTTGAAGACAGTTGCACGCAGAAAGGTCATACTTTCCTGTTTGTTCACACATCCATACATTTGTAAGAGTATCAGTGGAGCAAATGAACACCTCCCGAAGTGTTGTCTCATTTGTTTCGGAACAGGCATGAATAAAGCGTACCTTAGACTTGTTTATCAACAGTAAGTCATTTAATAGTTCGGAATTGCCAAACATGAGATAATCAAATCTGTAGAGCAACAGTTTTATATCCGATACTTTTATACAATTATCTTGGGCTTCCACATAACCAGAAAAAATCGTACGTACTTCTGGAGGTATTTGTTCCTTGGAGTGTGACGGTCTATCGGATATCATGACAGACATTTCATTTGCTAACTCAATGTTTAGACCACACAGGAAGATAAAAACCTGTGAAACATCCGCACTATCAGTGTTATTCTCATAATAAGGTTTAAATACTCTATAAAATTCTTCGGTACGGTGGGACATGTATAATGCAGCAAGAAATTCCTGAACTGTTTTGTGGATGAAAGAGTAACTCGATGACTTTTTAATCAAAGACGCTGCTTTTGTTTCTTGCAAGATTCCCGACTTCAGAACAAACACGAGATGATCGTGTGCCATAACGTCAACTTTCTTAAACACCAAGGACGATGTTTGGTCGTTCGAGAACAATGTCGTAAAAGCAAGTTGTGCCAACTCCATGATGACGCTGTAGTACGTGTGTGCATGTTCCTTATCCTTGAAACATTGTGGGAATGAAATCGTTTTCAGGGAAACGGTAGGCATAGGAAGGGGTTTTCGCACAAACATTTCAATAGTATATGCGTAAATACCACATAGTGAACTAGATTCATGTTCCCCATCAAACCACAAACAGACCAGCAACATTGATATAATGGGAACCGATAGAAGATGTTCAATCTTCATGTTTCTAATAAACCGGAGGAAATCAGGCAACGTTTTATTTTCAGTTACTGTTTCATTAAGACTGTTAATAGTTTTATGAAGCAGAAACAGCATATCTGTAGTCCCCTCTATCTCCATGTACGTATCTATGCTCGTGTCTTTAACGCGCTGTTGTGACATTCTCCAGGGTCGTGATGTTATCAAAACAGTTGCGTCTATGTTCGGCGCTAGATGAGGAATTACTTTGTCTTTTTCTGAACATCTATAGTTCGTTTCATTGGGATGAGTCCATTCATCCAGGCCGTCTACTATGATCACGCACTTTTTGTTGTACAGGACACTACGCAAAGTGCAAAGTGCAGCGGATTTCTCATCGTCTTGGTAAATTGTGTTTATAAGCTGATCTTGTATAATGTCTGTTAAGTCGCAGAGGTGACAGCAATCTCTTAGAGTGAGGTGAAATAAAAACTCAACTTTCTGAAAGAAAGTATCATCCTGAAATTGGTCATCCAGCTCTGTTTTAGGACGGAAATTTTGTTTAAAAACGCTGTTGGATTGAATAATCCTTTCCAGTTTCGCAGACTCAAATGACCTTAGATTTGAATAATTTTCGTCCTGTTCATTAATCGTATTCGTTGGTGAAAACTGATTGGCCCATTTCAGTGCACACATTGTGGCACAGGACGACTTTCCCATCCCGGCCTCACCGACGATAAACACGTGGTCTCCAAATTTACTAGTTTTACAGATCAAGTGTCTATAAGATGTTACAGGAGTTCCCTTTTCTTTTTCAGCTGCACCAATCTTTCTGTGGTTCTTCTCAAAGATTTTAGGAGGGACGTAAAACTTGTCCAATTTCTCGTCCATGTCAGGCATCAGGGGCGAAATGGGCGCGTGGTTGAGTCTCTTATGGTAGTATTTGGCCAGCCTCTGTCGCAAATCTGTGAAGAGATTCAATAAGTATTTTTTCACAGTAATCTAGACCTTGGTATAAAACAGCGTAATTCGATGTGTGTGCAATGCACAAGTTTAATTTCAATATCCTATGATATTGCAAGGGTTTTGCAAGCCAATGAACTAGGCTCATATTGCAACGGAGATAAATAAAAAATCATATGACAATATATAGTGTTATGTTAGGTTAGAAAATACTAAATAACGAATAATACGATTGACCGTCTTAGTTGATTCCATTCTGGACACAATAATCAGATGTGTCTAAGAACAAAACATTTATTAATTCAATATATATTATTATCTTACGTTAAGTTAAATCATAGGTCAATCGATTTATACTCTTGACCAATTTCGCATCAAAACGAAAACCAGCAGTATGCATAATTTAAATGCCCACGAAGTGATATTTAAAGTATTGATGTATTAAATAGAGATATAACTGATGCATACTGGATGTTGAGCAATATTCTAACTGAAGTGTATATGCTTTTATACAGCATTCCATTCATTTCAATGTACATTTGTCCTTATGGTTATTACTTGGGTCTTTAAATTCATGAGTCATGTTATTTGGAAATCCCCCGTAAAGTGTGAACTTGAACTTCGATGTAGGGCATGGGTCTTGTTCCAGACACAGCGTATTAAATGTAAAACATTTCCGTCATTTTTGTCATAATATTATTGTGCATGGCAAAGTACTCTAGTGCAAAAATGCAGTATTTCATATTTAATAAGTGCGACCGAAACCTTAAGGGGTTTTGCACACGACATGTATTTCAAAGCACGACCATCTGTTCCGCTATATGCTTACATTTAGAATACCATGGTGATTTAACTTTAAATATGACCTAGCCCGTTTAGGTAGGGATGTTAAAATGCACGCGAAACGTGGTGAACATCTGTGTTACTTAAATATTTAATCACCTTCGGAAAGACTAAGATACACGACCACTTGTTATCAACGTGAATCTATGCAGAATAAAGTATACTGGTTAACCACTACATGTCATCATAACCTGAGTAGGGTCGTTGGTCTTTCGAGCGACACCTCGACTTTATGTGTCAATCATCTGTGGAAGATAACTGTGCATAACAATATTACACCGCGGACATGACCGAATATTTATTTTAACAAATATATGTATAATTCTATAATGATTGACTTCTGTGTGTGACTAAACCGTCGGAATTGCACGCAACTAGACGTCTCTGTTTGCCTTGCTTTCATGACAGGTCATTTCAAAACATAATTGCATGACAAAATTGCTGTCCGGACATGGAACGAAATGGACGGAAGAACGGTCGGGCGGCTTCTGCGATTCAGTTATGCCAACAATTTGTATACTTCTTTGTCTCTAAGAGTATGGTAATATACTTTTGAACAATTTTATGCTTTGGTATGAATAATAACGCTGAAATTATATTTTGTTTTGATTAAACTTAAAACAGGCCATACCCATACCAAGTTTAAGAAATATGAGTGAAACTCGACACACACATTTCCAGAGACAATGCACATGTTTCGCAATGCTTATTACTATTCAAAGTCGATTAACGCCCCTTGGTTGCTCGAAAAAACTGGCGACCGGTGGCGTGCGATCCGGTCCACGGAAATCCTTTTCTATCAACACCAAAATATATATTACCGAGTTAACACCGAAATTTCGCTTAAACTTATTAAGTTATATTTTGGATTTGTGTTGCTCGGAATGCAGTCTCAATGTTAATTGTAAAACCTGGTCATGGCTTACCAGTAATATTGGGCCAAAGCGATATAAAGCAATGATAATGCGTTTATTTTAAAGCTTTAATTAGCCTCTTTTAGATTGTCACGAGAAATGAGTTTATTCTATTACCCGATAATTTTCCAATTTAGTATATATAAGGTCTAAAAGGACCAAACTTTACTGAAAACAAATTCAACATTACCCTCTGTCAAGTCTTCCTTGCGTCGCTTATCAACCATCCACTCCTCGCTCGATCACTTTGAGAAACTCGTCAACGTCTAAGTTGTTTGTCAGCAGCCATTTGTGTAAAGTTTCATTCATAAAAACCGGTGTCTTTTCAGTTTTGTCTATGATCTGAAAAAATGCAACAGTAGGTAAACCAAAAACAATCAATAAAAGAAGTCCACAGATGTTCATTTTAGACATAAAACCAAACAAAGCCCATTTAAGGTACACATTTTTTCACTTAAAAAGTGTTATCATAATTTGTTAAATAGGAGAAAGCAGATGCTTCAAGTGTGCTCATGATCTTTGCGCAAAATAATATCTAGAATGGTTTTAATGCGAAAACCCGTTTAGGTGCTTGCTACTTTCTTAGTTTTCATTTTCCATCAGACTTTTCGATTGTCGTTAACAAAGGTAACATGGTTAGTTTAAAAGTTGATTTAATATATTTGAATTACTGCTCTGTATGCATATATCAGATTGAAGAAAAGTAGCAATTCGTAGTATAATGTTACTCACATTTACCAGGTAAACTAACAGTTTTTTTAATCGAATATAAGAGCAAGCACTTTTTTTACCTTTCTTATATGATAAGCGGCTTGCTGAGCATAGGTGTCATGCTTGAGTTCATTTTGGTCCTCCAGTACGTTTATCATCTTGTCAAGGCAGTCGTCTGCTGTCTGTCTGTCCATCTTATATCGGGCGTCATGCATGGTCTTGTTCCTTATGTTTCGCACCTGATATGTATATGATAATATTGTTATCCAGTAAGTTTACTGTATGTAGCATATGTCCTTAACCTCATTGGCGCCTTTTGCTATAAGAATATTCATACATGAAAATGAAAATTGTTGTTTGCCTTTTGTATCCACGTATCCCTCAAGGCCTTCTTTCACGTACAGGAGTGCCCAGACCACTCTAAGCCAGTTCTCGTGTCTTGTCTCGGTACTCTCAGCCATCTTTATCAATTCTGAAAGGATTTTTTATCAAGTAAAATATTCAACACTATCAATTTTGCAACTCTGGATGACAAACAAGTGAATGTTTTCATAAATGACGTCGTTATAATTATGTCTCGTTCCAGTATACGAAAGTTAAAACTGGTACTGAGAGCAGGCTTAAATATTAAACAAGTGAAGATAAAAATATTAAAACTACGAGACGGATATGTTAATTTACCTTAATTGTGAAGTTCAGCCTTCCATTAATATATTTAGCAACTGATGTAAGAAGGATAATTATAAATAAATTACACTAACAGACTGACTTTTCATTAAAACTAAACCTTCGATATTGTAACATTTTGAACCAAACATGCAGATTAACGATTGGTTAACCTAAAATGATAAAGGGTCGACACATATGTGAACGTCTCGCTACGCGTTAGTTAAAACTTCCGGATTCCATTTAAAAAAAAATGCAAAATTCCAGACATCGGATTTTAAGCGGTGTTCCGTATTTTAGGGGTGGGATGTGTGAAGAAGGTTTGCGATTTCAACTTAAATGGTCGCTCTTAATTAATGCGTACTGCTTTTAACTAAAAAAATAAGTATACTTATTCAAATATCAATGATCACAGATAGTCTCGGTTTCTCTTTCCATTGCATATGATGAGATTAGATGTTTCAGAATTGTAATTGTTTAACGTTGAATTTATGAAATGCAGCACTGTATGCTCCGTACTTTAACACTTTCAGAATAGTATATCTAAAAAGATGTAAGATTACCTTCAATTTTGTAAAAAAAGTCTCTGATCAGCAAAAAGAGCCCAGCAAAAAATAGTTGTATGATTTTTGCAGTGTTATAAAACCACATAAGAATAATACTCACTATTTGTATCAAGCACGCCTTAAGTCGATTTACACAAACATTGTTAAACGCTCTGAGATTCTCTTTCCTTCTCCTTCATTCACTTCTCATTTTAAACGCACTGTATACACTTGACAGTACATGTTGTCACTACCTAGCCGCCTAGCGAACTATTTTCGGTCTCAACGCGCAGCATTTATATGGTTTGCGTGCGTCACTTCGAATCACGTGTTTGTATTCTCACTCATTAGAAAATAATAATAACCTTTTGTTTCCATCAGGAAAATGATATTATGTTAACAATTAAAAGGTAATTTAAAACCGAACCATGTTCATAAAAGTCCTGTTTACATTAATTAGTGACTGAATTTCATAACTGATGTCATAATCGGCGTATGAACGCAGTTTGACTGGTTAAAGTGTGTAGAGGCCGAAGATCTCATTGCCTTCTTTTAGGACTCCAAGTGTACTCTTACCGGATATTGATATCAATCACATATTTTAGTGCTTATATTTACACAATTCATAAATAGTTTATTATTTCACGACCCGTCTTGAACCCGAAACAGTTGATCAGATGACGGCCACTTTTAATATATTTCTACATTAATATGTTAAAGTGTACAAGCAAATACCTTTTTATGTAAATACTTATCTATCAAAGCGATAATACAATTTTAATGTATCTACTTTATGTACATGTAAAACGTATTTACTGACATAGTTGCTCCGACTCATTCAATATAAGACATTATAGGTGTCGTCTCTTGTTTATCTTACAACCTTATAATGGAAATAAGAACGCCGACTATGGAACAATTGGACAAAAACGCTAACAAAATTTAACGTTTTCAATTACCTATGTTAACACTTGCGCATTATAGAGGAGGGTTAGCTCACTTGGAGGGTAAGAACTCCCTCCCATCCCGCAAACCGTGAAGGTAGTATACTGATAGGTCGCCCATATATAAAAACATCTACAACACGGCATACTCCCGTCTTGCTCATTGAATATACATACATAAACATTTTGACTCATTACACACTGGCACACTCCTACAATGTGAAATACTCGGCGATGAACCATACAAACATCCAATTATAACTTGGCAAGCTTCCATTTAGTCCATACATACCAACACTTACACCGTGCAATACTCAGCTCTTAATAAAGCATACACACTGCCACAACGTGACATACCAATCGATCGCTCATTCATACACGCACCAGCATATGGCCAACATCCCGCTGGATCACACGCAAATGCAGATACTACAAGGTAACAATACTAACAGCTCGCCCACACACACGCATACACGCACGCACGCACGCACGCACGCACGCACGCACGCACGCACGCACGCACGCACGCACACAAACACACACACACACACACACACACACACACACACACACACAAACGCACGCACGCACGCACGCACGCACGCTCGCAGCACGCACGCACACACGCAAGCACGCACGCACGCACGCACGCACACACACACACACACACACACACGTACACCCACCCCACACTCGCACACACATTGACTAACACTATCCAATTGCCCACTAACAAACACATATTTACAATGTAACATACCATCCGTTCGCCCACAAAAACACACATTAATTGCGTAACATACTCCCCGATCGCCTACTTACAAACACACATTAACAACTTAACATATCACTCCTCGCTGGCTCACAAGCATATCACATATCAACGCAACATACTGCTCGCTTGCCCACAAAAATTCACACAGCAGCAAAGTCACACACTCTCCGATTTCCCTCTTCTAAAACACATTTACAACGCAACATACTTCCCGCTTGCCCACTAAACATACATTCCGTGTGATACATACTCCCCCCGTCCCCACTACAACACACACATTAACATCGTAACCTACATCCCGCTTGTCCATACAGATATACGCATTTCAACGCAACATAATTTCCAATTGGACACTCACTACACACAGTAATAACGTAATATACTCCTCCCTTAACCATTCACAAACACACAGTAATAACGCTACATACTCTCCGCTTGCCCATATACATACATAGAGTAAAAACGTAACATACTGTCCGCTTTTCCATACCCATATATAGTGCATCAACGTTATATACCCCGCTTGCATACACATGCCAACACACAGTTATAACGTAACATACTTTCCGATTGCTTAAACACATTATCATTATAACATACATCCCGCTTACTCATACACATAACACATTAAGAACGGTGCATACTCCCCGTTTGTTTATACACATTCACACACTATCAATATTACATACTTCCCGCTCGCATATACATACAATCATGCACATTCAAACAACGTGGCATACTCCCTACTCGCACATACATTAACAAACCCAGAAAACATAGACTCACACACACATTCACACACAAATCCCCCATCCTCGCACACACGCGCGCGTTGATCGTACATTTATAGTGTTGTCTGAGATAATGGCCTCTTGCTGGTGTAAACATTATAGTGCGTAAGTTGACTATTTCTTCATGTGATTTACAAACTGCGAGTTGTTACATTTTTCAGTTTTGACTGGAACCGTTGCGTTTTTGTTTGTGTTTTACGGGATATCTTGAGTGCTGTTATAGCTGTTCTTTTAATATAGAATATTCCCAATCGTCACGTGATGAATGGTACTGTACCGATGACAGTTCTAGGTCTAGTCTGTAAAAAGATAAATGTATTACATACACGGCAGGTGATGCAAGGGATATCTTAATTAACTATGGAACTTATTACAACAATCAATTGATTGTCTCTGTCATTTAAAAATCAATATGATCGAGTGTAAGAACCGAAGATAATAAGGCTTCCAAATGACGTAACGTGCACTGAAGTTACGTCCTTGTTTATTTTATTTTTTATTTTCCGTCCTATTTCATACCATTTATTTGCATTGTTTGGTGGTAATTGGGTCGTATTGGTTAGATAAATATAGCTTAAATCGAGTTTGAGACATTTGTACAAATCTTTATATCAGCAAAATGAATCGACTGTTGATATCATTGATCTATCATGATATATAACTCAATTTATGCCTCATATTTCTTTTAAACCATGCTCCTAGATATTTATATGCTACTTGTGGCGTGAGAAAAATAAGATGTTATGAATGTTTGTCACGCTATTGTATGCGACGCGATATCAATTCCAAGACAAAACACCGTTTAGCATGATACGGAATCAAAAAACCACAGTATGATAACACGGATTTTAACTAATTAAAACGGGAAAGGAAATGCTAGATATCAGAATAAAATATGCATGTACCTATTTGGCCACGGGTGAATGTTTACCTGGTAATGTACTTATTGGCCAAGTGTGAATACTTACAAGTATATGGATCTATTTGGACACGTGTGAATGCCTACTTTGTATCTATTTGGATTTTTAAAATGCTTATAGTGTTATGTATCTATTTGGACACGTGTGAATGATTACATGGGCATGTATATATTCGGAATGTTTAAATGCTTATATTGTTATGTATCTGTTTGGACAAGTATGAGTGCTAAGATAATCATGTGTCTATTTGGACACGTATAAATGCTTATATGGTCATGTATCTGTTTGGAATGTTTGAATGCTTACATGGTCATTTATCGATTTGGACACGAGTGAATGCTTACATGGTAATATTTCTATGTGAACACATGTGAATGCCTACATGGTCAGGTATCTATTTAAATGTTTAAATGCTTATATGGCCATGTATCTATTTGGACACGTGTGATTGCTTACATGGTCATGTATATAGTTTGAATGTTTAAATGCCGATACGGTCATGTACCTATTTGGACACGTGTGAATGCTTACAATGTCATGTATCTATTTGGACACGCGTGAATGCTTACATGGTCATACATCTATTTGAATGTTTGAGTGCTTATATGGTCATGTATCTTTTTGGAATGTTTGAATGCTTATACGGGCATTTATCTATTTTGGACTGTTTTAATGCTTATATGGTCATGTATCTATTTGGACACGTGAGATTGTCTCGCACCTGATATGTATATGATAATATTGTTATCCAGTAGATTTACTGTATGTAGCATATGTCCTTAACCTCATTGGCGCCTTTGGCTATAAGAATATTCATACATGAAAATCAGAAATGATAAATTCGAAAGCGCTCTGTTATACATTAACGTTATTTATAACTGTGTTCAAATAAGAAAAGGTATGCTTACATCGCGAAAATGCTGAATTTTTTCTATTTGTTGTTTGATAAATGAGCTGTTTATACAGATGCTTAAAAGTCCTGGAGCGTCCACCTCTTTCGGCCCCGTTTTATCAAAATAACCGGCTGTACTGAGATAACACTTGGCAACCTCCCAGTAACCGACATTGGGATCCTGCCATTTCGTAGAATCTGTATTTTTCCAGATAACGTTTTCTACATGATTTTTTTGTATCTCTTTCTTCATTTCGTCACAGAAATGACCTTTGTTGAATGTTGAACTTTGTATTTTTTTGCAATTTTTGCATCTAAAATTGATTTGACATTGGCCACATGTTTGGTTATTACAATTTGCATTGATAGTGTCCATGAACGTTTTGTACTGTTGTTTGCCTTTTGTATCCACGTATCCCTCAAGGCCTTCTTGCACGTACCAGAGTCCACAGACCACTCTTATCCAGTTCTCTCTTCTTGTCTCGGTACTCTCAGCCATCTTTATCATTTTCTATCAAGTAAAATATTTAACACTATCAATTTGAGAAAAAATTAAAATGAAAAAAACAACAACTTTATTACGTTTATATTGTTCCTTAATGCCGTTTGAATCCCTAGCTCTGAAGTGGTTAGAATTTTATATCTGTTTTAATAAACCAATAGATACGTTGTCATCAAGATGACGATTTCGATTGATAAACTGTAGCGCTCTACCAGTATCGCATAAAAGTAAATAATTAGTAGTAAATATCGAATATAATTTTGACGCCATACGCTTCGCACTCTCAGATCAATTGTTGAAAATATGTGTTTTTTGTGGTATTGTTATTGCTCTCTGGATTTCTTAAATCGTGTTCATTTATTTATTTTTTTAAAATGAACTTTACGGTAGGCATTTACTTTTTAGACCTATCCTGCAACTCTGGTAGACTTAAAAATTAAAATCATTTATTAGAACGAAAATTGCTTTCCTATGTGTCGAAACCGCAGCATTTCAGAACTTTTAAGTAAAAGTTCGCAATAAAAACCAAAAACAACGCTTGATAGCAAATACCTGAAAAAGGTTGAAATACTTAATTTATTT
The DNA here is from genome assembly GCF_026914265.1 of Mya arenaria. Lineage (NCBI taxonomy): Eukaryota > Metazoa > Mollusca > Bivalvia > Myida > Myidae > Mya > Mya arenaria. The sequence continues at coordinate 22,341,719 of NC_069137.1, forward strand.
CTAAAGAGAACGCAATATTCAAAAAGTGATAACTATATTCTGGTTTACCTTATACCGCGCATTTTCCCCGATTTTTGCATAACCTTGTCCGGTCTGTATGTTTTAATTAATGTTAAGTGATTGTTGTATTGCGATTATTAAAACAAACTTTTACAATGAACATTAAGAAAATGCAAAATTTCAGATATCGTTTGGTTTTAAACGTTGTTCCGCATTTAAGGGGGGATGTGTGAGGAAGGATTGCGATTTCATCCTATACTGTCGCCCTTAATTAATGCGTACCGATTTCAAAAAAACACAATAAGTATACTTGTTCAAATATCAATGACCATAGATAATCTCGGTTTTTCTTTTCATTGCATATGATGAGCTTAGATGTTGAAATTATGAAAGGTAGCGCTGTATGCTCCGTACTTAAACACTTTCACAACAGCCCATCTAGAAAGACTAGAATGAACATCAATTTTGTTAAAAAATGATGTCTGTGATCAGTTAAGCTTAAACATCCCAGATAAAATTTAGATGTATGTTTTTGCAGTGTTATAAAACAACATAAGAATAATACTCACTATTTGTGTCAAGCACGCCTTAAGTCGATTTACACAAACATTGTTAACCGTCCTGAGAGTATCTTTCCTTCTACTTCATTCACTTCTCATTTTAAACGCACTGTATACACTTGATAGTACATGTTGTCACTACCTTGCCGCCTAGCGAACTATTTTCGGTCTTAACGCGCAGCATTTATATGGTTTGCGTGCGTCACTTCGAATCACGTGTTTGTAATCTCACTCATTAGAAACTAATAATCACCGTTTGTTTCCTTTAGGCAAATGATATTATGTTAACAATTAAAAGGTAATTTAAAACCGAACCATGTTCATAAAAGTCTGTTTACATTAATTAGTGACTGAATTTCATGACTGATGTCATATTCGGGGTATGAACGCAGTTTGACTGGTTAAAGTGTGTAGAGGCCGAAGATCTCATTGCCTTCTTTTAGGACTCCAAGTGTACTCTTACCGGATATTGATATCAATCACATATTTTATTGCTTATATTTACACCATTTATAAATAGTTCATTATAACTCAAAACTGTTGATCTGATGACGTCAATTTTAATATGTTTCTACATTTAATGTAATATGTTAAAGTATCAAAGTGTACAAGCAAAGACTATTTTATGTAGTTTTGATTACTTACTATCAATCGCGAAGAGATATAACGATTTTAATTTATCTTCTTTATGTACATGTAAAACGTATTTACTGACATAGTTGCGCCGACTCATTCAATATAAGACATTATAGGTGTCTTTTCTTGTTTATCTTACAACCTTATAATGGAAATAAGAATGCCGACCATGGAATAATTGGTCAAAAGCGCTAACAAGATTAACGTTTAAAGCTTGTGTTTCAATTACCTTTGTTAATACTAGCGCATTATAGAGGAGGGTTAGCTCACTTGGAGTGTAAGAGCCCCCTTCCACCCCGCAAACCAAAAAGGTAGTATACTGATAGGTCACCCATATATAAAAACATCTACGACACAGCATACTCCCGTCTGGCTCATTAAATATCCACACATAAACATTTTGACTCATTACACACTGGCCCACTCCTACAATGTGAAATACTCGGCGATGAACCATACAAACATCCACTTATAACTTGGCATGCTTCCAGTCCATACATACCAGCACTTACACCGTGCAATACTCAGCTCTTACTGAAGCATACACACTCCCCCAACGTGACATACCAATCGATCGCTGATTCATACACGCACCAGCATATGGCCTACTTCCCGCTGGATCACACGCAAATGCAGATACTATAAGGTAACAATACAAACAGCTCGCCATCCCCACACACGCACACACGCTCGCACGCACACACACGCATACTTACACACAAACGCACACACACACACACGCACACCCACCCCACACTCGCACACACACTCACTAACACTATCCAATTGCCCATTAACAAACACACATTTTCAACGCAACATACTCTCCGCTCGCCATATTTTATATATTCATATACAGTGTAGCATAACCTTCGCTCGCCCGATAACACACACACATAATCAATGTAACATACTCTACGCTTGCCCACGAATAAACACACATACCCAATGTAACATACTTTGCGCTCGCCCACGAACTAACACACATAAACAACGTTACATACTCTGCGCTAGCCCACAAACAAACACACATAAACAACGTAACATACTCTGCGCTATCCAACAAACAAACACACATAAACAACGTAACATACCTTGCGCTCGCCCACTAACAAACACATATTTACAATGTAACATACCATCCGCTCGCCCACACAAACACACATTAATTGCGTAACATACTCTCCGATCGCCTAATTACAAACACACATTAACAGCTTAACATATCACTCCTCGCTGGGTCAAAACCATATAACATATCAACGTAACATACTGCTCGCTTGCCCAAAAATATTCACACAGCAGCAAAGTCACACACTCACCGATTTCCCTCTTTTAAAACACATTTTCAACGTAACATACTCCCCGCTTGTCCACTAAACATACATTCCTTGTGATACATACTCTCTCCGTTCCATCTACTATACACACATTAACATCGTAACCTAATTCCCGCTTGTCCAAACAGATATACGTATTTCAACGCAACATAATTTCAACTTGCACACTCACTACACACAGTAAAAACGTAATATACTCCTCGCTTAACCATTCACAAACACAAGGTAATAACGTTACACACTCTCCACTTGCCCATATGCATACATAGAGTAATAACGTAACATACTGCCCACTTTCCCACACCCATATATAGTGTATCAACGTTATATACCCCGCTTGCATACACATGCCAACACACAGTTATAACGTAACATACTTTCCGATTGCTTAAACACATTATCAATATAACATACATTTCGTTTGCTCATACACATTTCACATTAAGAACGGTGCATAGTCCCCGTTTGTTTATACACATTCACAAAATATCAATATAACATACTTCCCGCTCGCATATACATACAATCATGCACATTCAAACAACGTGGCATACTCCCTACTCGCACATACATTAACAAACCCAGAAAACATAGACTCACACACACATTCACACACAAATCCCCCATCCTCGCACATACGCGCGCGTTGATCGTACATTTATAGTGTTGTCTGAGATAATGGCCTCTTGCTGGTGTAAACATTATAGGGCGTAAGTGGACTATTTCTTCATGTGATTTACAGACTGCGAGTTGTTACATTTTTCTTTGTTTTGACTGGAACCGTTGCGTTTTTGTTTGTGTTTTACGGGATATCTTGAGTGCTGTTATAGCTGTTCTTTTAATATAGAATATTCCCAATCGTCACGTGATGAATGGTACTGTACCGATGACAGTTCTAGTTCTTGTCTGTAAAAAAATAAATGTTATACATACACGGCAGGTGATGCAAGGGATATCTTAATTAACTATGGAACTTATTACAACAATCAATTGATTGTCTCTGTCATTTAAAAATCAATATGATCGAGTGTAAGAACCGAAGATAATAAGGCTTCCAAATGACGTAACGTGCACTGAAGTTACGTCCTTGTTTATTTTATTTTTTATTTGCAGTCCTATTTCATACCATTTATTTGCATTGTTTGGTGGTAATTGGGTCGTATTGGTTAGATAAATATCGCTAAAATCGAGTTTAAGACATTTGTACAAATCTTTATATCTGCAAAATGAATCGACTGTTTAAAGCTGATATCATTGATCTATCATGATATATAACTCAATTTATGCCGACATCAGAGAAAAGTTTGTAGAATATCCTTAGACAATGATAACAAATGTTCTTTATTGTTGGAATTTGAACCTATCTTACCTATCTTACCACATATTTTGAAATCAATACTGATATTCGAATATCATGCACCCATATCCAGAACACTAGTGTCGCTGTTCAGTTAGTGTCCCTGATTTAGAAAAACCTAATGATGACACCCCAATTCATAAAAACGAATGTATGATTCATGTTTTAGAGAAAAAACATATATATTACAATATCTATAAGGTTCGTTGTTCTGCCTTTCGGGTAATTTGTGCCAAGTGCAAACATTTAGGTTCTCCATGTATTATAGAATGTTTTGCTAGATCAACGAAAGACAGCAAAGTAAAAATGTTATTTGATAGTTTCTTGCTGCTGACATAACGCTATTAACAAAAATCCAGGCACCATGTTAAAGGAAACAAACGAAAAATATTGCGCTAATTTAATCCAGATGTGAATTGGTATGAAAACATAAACGAAATGTTTCTTAATGATTTTGACCGCAAAAGTTCTACGATTAAAAGTTCAATTTCTGTTTACGGCATTGACTTGAAAACAAATACAATGTTAAACAATGAATTTCTTTTCTTTGTTTAAGTGTAATCATGAATCACATTTCATTTTCATTTATTACTCAAATTCATATTCAATTTGGCAGGTTTTGTGATAGATTTCAAGCATGCTTTCTGAAGAAGAGCGATCGTTCAATCGGTTTGGTATTTTGTTCAACATACAAATACAAATGACAGCCACGGTACTTGATATCTTAGAGATAATCAAACACTGCCTGTGCGGTTAATTGTTGAACAAAAGGAGTATCCACTGGGCTTGTCATTGCCAATGATTTAGTCGTCATAATAGACCTCTCAATTTGAAAGGGCGGTAAAAACATGTGTTAAAAGTGTTTGCTAACATAAACCATGACTTTACTCTTTTTCAGACACGCACATGCAAACTATGTTAAATTGGAAACGTCAAGATATGACCTAAATACAATATAATGTCATTACTGAACGTTTCACATGCTATGGAATCAAGGTATATTTTTACGCAACCCAAATGTTTTAGAAAATGGGCTTATGGAAAACGAGTATTTAATGTATTTCAATTTAAAGCACTGACCCTGTATAAGAAAACATGGTCATGGTCAAGCTTCAAAGCCCCCTTTTCTATTTTGTCGCGATTACTTGTGTGCGTTGTTCATCTGTTTACTGTGCATAAGTTATTGTCATATGCAGGCGTCATACTGTTCAGAAATGGACTCCAGATGGCTTTAAGACTATTGAATTATAAATTCCGCGTGAAGAACTTGTAAAAAAAACAAATAACAGCTCAAGCAAGTACGATGCTTTCCCGAAACGGACTCCAGATGGCTATACGTTGATGTATGAAGAAAACGATACGTCAGAACTAGGTAACGATGGTGTGACATGACCTCCCGATGATATATAACATTTTCCCCAAGAGTATTGTCCCATACTATGAGGTATGGGACAGGAATATTACAAACAGGTAGAGACTTCTTTTCAGGGAGATTGAATAAAATATTCGGACTCTCCAAGCCTTTCCTAAGTTCTGCCCCATTGTAGATACTGGGATCGTTGCCTGAACCATCAAAATCTGAGAAATTTGCTGTCAACGTCGACCAGGGCCATGAGGACAATGGAGAAGCTTGTAGTTCCTGTACACAGAAACAGTATTCCAAGTACAGGTGACCGCCATATGCATAACATTCAGAGCACCACGGCACCAGGGCACCACGGCAGTGCGATCTCTTCTCAAACTGCTAGGGCACTGCATAACTGGGCTTAGATGGCATCACCCACTCAATTAATGATGAGAGGGATGGTGTTTTGCGCATCTCTGAAGTTGTAGGACAAGCTTGGAAAATTGACGCCGCGGGCAAGGTGTCGTCGACTGATATACAGCTTGAAACCAGGACAGATAAATGTTCTGTACCATGTGTCCTTCTTCTTTCTTCTGCCTTCTACCATTCGCAGGACCTCATCGAAGAGGCTTCCGGGAAGTGTAGGCATTTTTATCGCCTGTTTTTTTAGCTCATTTAATAGAGTGATATAGTGGCCATAGCGTTCTCCTCTAAGTTAGACAGCCATTTTCTGGTCTACATTGACCTGGGATTACTCCTTCGTTTTCCCATTACTCCAGAAATTAAAGAGCAAAACAAGGTTAGTATCTTGGCTAGAAGGGCTAAACACAAGAAATGATAATGTGTAATGAGATACCTTTATCTGTAAGGGGAGTTACGCATCATGTTCTCTGACTGTATTAAATAACTATGTTGCTGCCTTTTTTCCTGATTGTCTCATCGTCAAGGTATATCATTCTGCAGGAACTTAATTGTGATTTGAGCATTTGGAGTTATACATATCTCTGCTATGTACAGTTCACAAGGCTGATTAAAAAAAGGTATTCGTTTGTTTGTTTGAGTTTATTAATGTATGCCCTCGCCTATTGGCTAAATAATGGCTGGATCCCGCAGTGACGCCATCACGACTTAAAATGTGTTTAATTCCATAAGTTCCATGAGATAGAAATGACTGCAATTAGCAGTCGACTCAAGACATATAAAAACTTTAATAAAGAACAGAGAGCGATACAAGAAATATGTGTGCGATTCACATAGCCGTTTGCGAATAGTCCTCTTGGTTCTTTAACAATATCAAAAATATTTGAAAGGCACATTGCAAACCAAGTTCAAGATTACTTCTATTCTACAAACATAATACACACTGAACAGTCTGGATTTAGGAAAAAACATTCCTGTTGTACAGCGTTAACAAGTTTAATAGATGCATGGGTGAAAGATATTGACAGTTGCAAAATTGTTGGTGCTGTCTTTCTAGACATACGAAAGGCATTTGATTTAGTGGATCGTGAAATTCTAGTACATCAATTAAACTTGTATCATTTTTCTGACAATTCGATAAAGAGTTTTAAATCCTACTTATCTAATAGAAAACAATTAGTTAAAGTCGGAAACATACAGTCTGGCTTGCTTCCAATATCATCAGGATTACCTCAGGGATCCATTCTTGATCCACTGCTGTTTCTTATATATATCAATGACATTGTGCTTTGTAAAACGAATATGAACATAGATTTATTTGCAGATGACTTAACATTGCATGAAATCGGTAGTATTGTAAACATCATTGAAAGTAAACTACAACGACATCTTAATCTCGTTGTCGATTGGTGCCAAATAAATAACATATCATTGCACCCAACTAAATCCAAGTGTATGGTTATCGGAACTATATATAAAACAAAATAAGTTAGTAAATTAAATTTTACAATCGATGGAACAGCATTAGAAAATTTGACTGTGCAAAAACTACTTGGAATCTATATAGATAATAACCTAAAATGGCGTCCGCAAATAGAAATTGTTTGCAAAAAAATCTACTGTAAAATCTCACTTTTGAAACGTTTATTGTTCTACCTCAATGATGAGATGAAACGTTTGTTTTTTAATGCATATATCCTTCCAATTTTAGATTATTGTTGTCATATTTGGGGCAAAGGAAACTCAAGTTACTTGCAAAATAGGGCTGCAAAAATCATTCTTGAAATTCCTAAATGATCATCTTCAAACGGATTGTTACAAGAACTTCAGTGGCTAACGTTTACAGACAGGTGTAAATATCACTGTGCAACCCTTGTCTACAATACCCTTAATGGAAAGGCCCCGAGGTATATGTCTGAATTGCTAATCTTTGCAAATAATAAACACTATTCTCTAAGATCAGCTTCAAAACAAGATTTAGTTTTGATACAAACACCGCGAACTAACTATTTCATGGATTCATTTTCGTACTACAGTATGAAGGTTTGGAATACTATTCCGGATGAAATACGAAATGCAAAAAAGTTAAACACATTTAAGCATAATTACAAAGTGCACCTCTTGAAATGTGCATATCATTAGTTTCAAAAAGGTACATCATTTTTTCATTATCTTAAAGATTGAAATAACTGTTGTTTTATAAATTGTTGTGTTTTATTGAGTGTCTGTCGGCGTGTACATGATGTTTATTGAAATAATTGTTATGTTAATTTAACATGATTTGTATAGAAAAATTATATTCAAAACATCAAAAGTTTTTGTATAGGAATGTATAAGTGCGATGCAGATGTTTTATGATTTACCAAATGCATTTTGCTTTTGTTTGTTTGTTTTTCTTCATAGAAGGCCACATTGTAAATATGATGTTGTTATGGTTGAACCTGTAATTATGTCATAATGTGTTTACACCTTCTCTAAATAAAGATATTATTATTATTATTAAGCACCGATGCATTAGATATAACTTTCTAGGGTTGAACCAGTACAGAACACATCATCTTCCCCAGTACACTTCTTTCAATGCCGAGCACTACCAGGGGAGCTCTTAACGTCTTTTGGTTCGTTGGAAAGAGGAAAATGATATGTGGCTGGCCTTTTATAGGTCCACGTTACAACGACACATTGGAAACACTCAAGTTATTCAAACTCGACTGTTTTCGCCAAATTAGTGGTTCAATCTCGATGTCTTTGTATTATAAAAGATGGTTACATGACGGCTACACGGTGGCACTGCCGGGGATTCAAGTAGACGTGTTCTTTGCCTTCGACAATCGGGCCGCTTCTTTACGTTTCCATCGTATTGTATTCGTTAGGCGAAAATGCCCGATGACAGCGATGATCACACGAAGTCAAGACGAATTTGATACGATTTGACAAGATGCCCTCGAGATCGCCTTACGAAGGGAAAAATGGACATAGGAATTCAACACAAAAACAAAACATCACAAGGTATTACGCTATTTTTTCGGCATTCAATATATTTTGCAACCGCCCAAGAAGATGTTGCCGGGCCTTGAGAAAATTCTTCGGCGGTCATACGATGATATAAGATGGCCTGATGTTTTTTACAATCAGAGCCAGAATTTAAAATTTGATTAAATGTGTTGCTATCTGGTGTCAGTTTCAGGACAGTGTGACGCCTTCAGTAAAATCCCTTTAAAGTTTTTACACTTAGGTTTATTGAATTTGAAAATGCACTGTTAAAATAAAGACTGATTAAACAAACATAATATTTAAAAAAAATAAACTGCGAAATATGCGTAAGGTAACAGTTAGATAATTCTACTTGTAATTGAATTGTTATTTATTAAAGAAGTTTTTATCTTAATTTATGAATTAGCTTATTTATTCAGCTCATTCAATATGGCTGAAATTTGTAATATCTTACATAAGAAACATACAAAACAAAACTACAACGTACAAATTACCACAAACATATCTTATACTAAACACCACATACATACCACATAAAACACTACAACTAAACAAGTTACAAAACACCACACACATAAAACATACTTAATATCACAGATATACAATATACCCAACACCTTTTAAAACAAGTTACAAAATACCACACACACACCACATACTAAATACCACATACATACCGCATACTACACACTACAAACAAACAAGTTACAAAACACCACACACATACCACATACTAAATGCCACAAACATTCCACAAAATATACATCACCAGACAAAAAACATAAGCTGAATATATCATACACAACTCACTTTCAACATACGTAATCAAGCATAACTACCTCAAACTGAACACAACATATATACATCACCATAAAAACAACATGCATACCACATAATAAATTCAGAATACACTACACCAACTAAAACAACAGGCATAACAAATGCTAAAATCAGACATACCTCATACTATATACCACAGACCCCTAACTAAATTATATAGACATACCATATACTCATTACAACAAGAATACCTAATACTAAAAAACGCAGACATACCGCATAGGTAATGTATTACAAATTCCTCATACAGAACAGCATAGATATACTACGAAATAAACAACACAAACATAGACAGGCAAACACCACAGACATACCACACTCTAAACACCACAAACATATTCACATGCAAAACACTATACACATATTAACCACTAAACTCATACCACATACTAAACACACATACATTAATACAACATAATAAAAAGCTACAGTCATATCACGTACAAAACACCATACTCATATCACGTACAAAACACCACACTTATATCACATACAAAACACCACACTCATACCACATACTTAACACCACACTCATACCACATACTAAACACCACACTTATACCACATACTAAACACCATACTCATACCACGTACAAAACACCACACTCATACCACATACAAAACACCACACTCATACCACATACTTAACACCACACTCATACCACATACTAAACACCACAGTCATACCACATACAACACACCACACTCATACCATACACTAAACACCACACATATACCACACAATAAACACCACACTCATATCACATACTAAACACCGCACTCATACCACACACTAAACACCCAACTCATACCACATACTTAACACCACACTCATACCACATACTAAACACTGCACTCACACCACACACTAAACACCACACTCATACCACATACTAAACACCACACTCATACCACATACAAACACCACACTCATACCAAGTATAGAACACCAAACTCTTTCCACACACTAAACACCACACTCCTGCCACGTATAGAATACCAAACTCTTGCCACACACTAAACACCACACTCATGCCACGTATAGAACACCACATTCATGCTACACATTAAACACCACACTCATGACACGTATAGAAAACCAAACTCTTGCCACACACTAAACACTGCACTCATGCCACGTATAGAACACCACATTCATGCTACACACTAAACACCACACTCATGTCACGTATAGAACACCACATTCATGCTACACATTAAACACCACACTCATGACACGTATTGAAAACCAAACTCTTGCCACACACTAAACACCACACTCATGCCACGTATAGAACACCATATTCATGCTACACACTAAACACCACACTCATGCCACGTATAGAACACCACATTCATGCTACACACTAAACACCACACTCATGACACGTATAGAAAACCAAACTCTTGCCACACACTAAACACCACACTCATGCCACGTATAGAACACCACATGCATGCTACACACTAAACACCACACTCATGCCACGTATAGAACACCACATTCATGCTACACATTAAACACCACACTCATGACACGTATAGAAAACCAAACTCTTGCCACACACTAAACACTGCACTCATGCCACGTATATAACACCAAACTCATGCCACACACTAAACACCACACTCATACCACATACAAACAAACCGCTCATATCGCGAACTAAGCACCACACTCATACAACGTACTAAGCACTCGATGCATACAACATACTAAACAACACAATCATTCCACAAATTGAACACCACGGTTATACCACACACTAAACACCACACTTATAACACATAATAAACACCAGACTCATACCATATGCTTAACATTACACTCATTACACATACTAAACACTACACTTAAACCACATACTAAACACCACATACCACATATTGAAGACCACACTCATGTTACGTACTAAACATCAGACTCATACCACACACTTAACACCACACTCCTACCACGAACTTAACTAAACATACATATAACGTACAAAGCATCAAACCCATGCCACGTACAGAAGACCAAATTTATACCACATACTAAACACCAGACTCATACAACAAACTGAACACCACACTCATGCCACGTAAAGACCACCAAACTCTTGCCATTCACTAAACACCGCACTCATGCCACGTATAGAAAACCACACTCATGTCACGTATAAAACACCAAACTCTTGACACACACTAAACACCACTCTCATGCCACGTATGGAACACCACACTCATGCCACACACTAAATACCACACTCATGACACGCAAAGAACACAACACTCATGTCACGTACTAAACACCACACTCATGCCACGTTTAGAACACCAAACTCTTGCCGCACACTATACACCGCACTCTTGACACACACTTAACACCACACTCATGCCACGTATAGAACACCACACTCATACCACACACTAAACATCACACTCATGTCACGTATAAAACACCACCCTCTTGCCACACACTAAACACCGCACTCATGCCATATATAGAACACCAAATTTTTGCCACACACTAAACACCACACTCATGCCACGTATAGAACACCAAACACTTGCCACACACTAAACACCACATTTATGCCACGTATAGAACACCAAACTCTAGCCACACACTAAACAACACATTCATGCCACGTATAGAACAACAAATTCTTGCCACACACTAAACAACGCACTCATGCCACGTATAGAATACCAAACTCTTGCCACACACTAAACACCACACTCATGCTACGTATAGGACACAGCATTCATGCCACACACTAAACACTGCACTCATGCCACGTATAGAACACCACACTTTTGCAACACACTATACACCACAATCATGCCACGTATAGAACACCACACTCATACCAAACACTAAACAACGCACTCATGCCACGTATAAAACACCACACACTTGCCACGTATAGAACACCAAACTCTTGCCACACACTAAACACCACACTCATGCCACGTATAGAACACCACACTCTTGCCACACACTAAACACCGCACTCATGCCATATATAGAACACCAAATTCTTGCCACACACTATACACCACACTCATGCCATGTATAGAACACCACACTCTTGACACACACTAAACACCGCACTCATGCCACGTATAGAACACCAAACTCTTGCCACACACTAAACAATGCACTCATGCCACGTATAGAACACCAAACTCTTGCCACACACTAAACACCACTCTCATGCCACGTATAGAACACCAAACTCTTGCCACACACTAAACACCGCACTCTTGCCACACACTAAACAACGCACTCATGCCACGTATAAAATACCACACACTTGCCACGTATAGAACACCAAACTCTTGCCAAACACTAAACACCACACTCATGCCACGTATAAAACACCACACTCTTGCCACACACTAAACACCGCACTCATGCCAAATATAGAACAACAAATTCATGCCACACACTATACACCACACGCATGCCACGTATAGAACACCACACTCTTGCCACACACTAAACACCGCACTCATGCCACGTATAGAACACCAAACTCTTGCCACACACTAAACAATGCACTCATGCCACGTATAGGACACAGCATTCTTGCCACACACTAAACAATGCACTCATGCCACGTATAGAACACCACACTATTGCCACACACTAAACAACGCACTCATGCCACGTATAGGACACAACATTCTTGCCAAATACTAAACACTGCACTCATGCCACGTATAGAACACCACACTCTTGCAACACACTAAACACCACACTCATGTCACGTATAGAACACCACACTCATACCACACACTAAACAACACACTCATGCCACGTATAAAACACCACACTCTTGCCACGTATAGAACACCACACTCTTGCCACACACTAAACACCACACTCATGCCACGTACAGAACACCACACTCTTGCCACACACTAAACACAGCACTCATGCCATATATAGAACACCAAATTCATGCCACACACTAAACAACACACTCATGCCACGTATAGAACACCAAACTCTTGCCACACACTAAACACCACATTCATGCCACGTATAGAACACCAAACTCTTGCCACACACTAAACACCACATTCATGCCACATATAGAACACCAAACTCTTGCCACACACTAATCACCACACTCATGCCACGTATGGAACACCACACTCATACAACAACCTAAACACCACACTCATGACACGTACAAAACACCACACTTATGCCACGTACAGAACACCACACTCTTTCCAAACACTAAACAACGCACTCATGCCACGTATATAACACCAAACTCTTGCTACACATTAAACACCACACTCTTGCGACGTATAGAACACAGCATTCTTGCCACACACTAAACACTGCACTCATGCCACGTATAGAACACCAAATTCTTGTCACACACTAAACACCACACTCAAGTCACATATAGAACACCAAACTCTTGCCACACACTAAACACCGCACTCTTGACACACACTAAACAACGCACTCATGCCACGTATAAAACACCACACTCTTGCCACGAATAGAACACAAAACTCTTGCCACACTCTATACACCACACTCATGTCACGTATAGAACACCAAATTCTTGCCACACACTAAACACCGCACTCATGCCACATATAGAACCCCAAACTCTTGCCACACACTAAACACCACACTCATGCCACGTAAAGAACACCACACTCTTGCCACACACTAAACAATGCACTCATGCCACGTATAGAACACCAAACTCTTGCCACACACTAAACAATGCACTCATGCCACGTATAGAACACCAAACTCTTGCCACACACTAAACACCACTCTCATGCCATGTATAGGACACAGCATTCTTGCCACACACTAAACACTGCACTCATGCCACGTATAGAACACCACACTCTTGCAACACACTAAACACCACACTCATGCCACGTATAGAACACCACACTCATACCAAACACTAAACACCACACTCATGCCACGTATAAAACACCACACTCTTGCCACGTATAGAACACCACACTCTTGCCACACACTAAACACCGCACTCATGCCATATAGAACACCAAATTCTTGCCACACACTAAACACCACACTCATGCCACGTATAGAACACCACATTCATGCCACACATTAAACACCACACTCGTGACACGCACAAAATACCAAACTCATGACACGTACAAAACACCACAATCTTGCCACGTACAAAACACCACACTCATGCCACGTATAGAACACCACACTCTTGCCACACCCACTAAACACCACACTCATACCACGTACAGAACACCAAACTCATACCACATACTATATTGAGGTTAATCTTGAAGAATAACGTGACGTTCTTTTCCTGCCTGAAATACAATATCATACGTCCTTAGCACATATGGAATTAACGTACTAGCGTTTATCATAGTTGTCAAAGTCGTTATAAATAATTCTTAGTCTTTATATAGTTGATGTGCTATTGAATGATAAAAATTAACGGATGGTTAAAGATTGAGAAATAAACACAAACAAGAGCTGCTACGCTTGTTTGTGGTGTCTTAAGGCCTTTTAGGAAGTCCAACATTTTGTTCCCCAACGCGTTATCAAAGAATGTGTGTTTTTTAATACACTTATTTCTGTTGACTTCATCTGCTACCAATTATCAATGCGCTTTGTTTAAGGACATAAAATGAAATAGTGGATTATACAAATGTAAAACGATACTGGTATTCTTTATCAAAGGCGTGATTTCCTAATAGTTTTAAATACGTACATTTGGCAATTAAACATATCACTTTCTGTTAACGCCATTTACTAAATAATTAAGTACGTTAAACATGCGATTACCTCTATTGTTTCAGTGCAATCACAAAACAGATCAACGTTATATTATTTCATTATAAGCTGTTTTACTAATTATATTTGAACTAAGGTCAATTCGGCATACCAGGTTTTGGAATGCATTGCAGGTGTGCT
The DNA here is from genome assembly GCF_026914265.1 of Mya arenaria. Classification (NCBI taxonomy): domain Eukaryota; kingdom Metazoa; phylum Mollusca; class Bivalvia; order Myida; family Myidae; genus Mya; species Mya arenaria. The sequence continues at coordinate 22,357,155 of NC_069137.1, forward strand.
TTCTGTGGAAAAAATGTTCAGTCCCTTGGTCTTGCTCTTTATTTAACATAATTAGACACATCACAGACACGATATTTAATATCTCCTCGATCATTCAAGCACTGCCGGTGAGGTTAATTGTTGGACAATAAAAAATACTCCAGGGCCTGCCATTGATATATAAGTTACATTTTATCTCTCAAATTTAATAAAAGGCTGTAAAAAGCCTATTGTTAATTGCGACTGGTAACATTAACCATATACTTAACCATGACTTAACTAAATTCACAAACTCACCTGTAAAATATCGTTGCATATAAATGCCTTGAGAGAAATAACAAACTTACTTCAATGTAAAATAAATTGCTGTTTGTTTTAAAGACATTGATAAAGAAACAATGTTTATTTTAATACAACCTAAATGCTAAACAAATTGGGCTGGAAGTAAAAACTTGTATTGTTTCATTTAAACCACCGACTATGTAACAGAACGCAAGCTTTAAAACTTTCTTTTCCATTTGTCGTGATTCTATTTCTTTGTGCTATTATCATTTGTATACTCTTAATGTACTATACACAAATTTTTATTCATGTATTATGCTTAAATTTGTATATTTTAATTTTTAGATACACTTAATTTGATATTGTTATGTTGAAATAAATACTGTTTAAATCAACATAACTTTTGAGGCTTTTGAAGTAAAATTTTGCCGATTATGCATGATATAACATTAATTGACCGAGTTTTTAGATTAAGAAATGCCAAATCGTTAACATTAAATTGTACGTTGAGTCTAATTTGCTCACGAAGTATTTAGTACTAATGATTTACGTGCTTTATAATGTAAGGAGTTTATAAGGGAAATCGTCTTATTTAACATAAAAAGTATAAGGTGTATTCACATGTATTTAGACGTGAACATTAAACAACTGATATATTTACAATCGTGTTGAACAAAATGGAACTCAATTCAGGAGTATATTTGCTAAGTAATCGTATACCATAATGCGTCAGGCGACTTATTGCCGTCCGTTTGTAACCACATACTTTAATTTAGATACACATAGTATCAAATAAAAAAGTTGCTTATAGCACCTCATTTATAAAGAGCACATGCCATTTCAAGTTCCATAAAAATGACGCACAACAAAAAGTAAATGGATCTCTATCGGCGTCGTGGCTGAAAGTATGTCTTGAATCTTATATATGTATTCAATGTATGCTTCGATATGAAATGACGCGTTGTTTATAATGTCAAACGATCGTTATAGGTATAGAAACATATACAAATCAGAAAGATTTGCAAAATATTTAATCATTGCACAATGTTACCCTGAAATGCCAAAAACCGGTCTTTGCAGATAAGTTAAGACTAATTACGATAAATCAAGACAAGGAAACCCAATTTTAGAGTTGACAATTGCAAGATTTTACCCGGGGACTTACATGATATTAATAGAAAGTGATCTGCTAAACATTATTTCTTTCAATTAATGTAAAACCTATGTTATGTACCAAATAAACGTTTATTGAGGAGATGTTTGAAACAATTGCCTATTTAATGTGTATAAACGTCTGACGTGTCTGACGATATTATCGCTCACATTGTTTCTTCATTATCATAACTGTTTGTAATGAGTATTATGATCGCATTAAAAGCCTTTTGTTCTTCACTTTCGGGCCAGGTGTTTGAAACTCAATATCTATTTACACACAGCAGGACGACGATCAATCTGTAGGTCTAGTATTTTGTCTGAATATAAAAGGAAATATGACAAAGCACATTCCAAACAATTACTGTAAAGTTTAAATACTTAGTTAGCTAGTTTTTGTATGTTCTTCCAACCGGCACTGCTCAGGTCAACTTTCATATGTCATAAAATGTATGTTTATCCTGGTAAAATATTTGCCATCTAGTTATTTTATTTTAATTGAATCGTATATAAATTTAGGATTTACTTACAATGCATACATCTTTCTTTTTAATTTAACAGGAGTAAAAAAGATTTGTTTGTTTCCACAATACGTGAAAATCAAATAACTATGGGTAAACGCATTATTACACCAACTCTGCAACTCGAATATTGAAACTGTATACTCAAGGTTTACATATTAACATGCAGCTGTATTAATTGAACAAAACCTACCCGATAGTAAGTGCAGTTTATTGTATCAATTTCTTTCTATGAATTAGTATAGGTATATGAATACATATAGGAAGATATGTCATAAGATAAAAACAAAATCATGTGGAAATACAGATGGATGATGATTTAGAGATATTAATTAAAACTTAGATATGTCATTGATTCAAGTTGTATTTGCTTGTGGAGCCTTCATTTCTAATTGTGAACTTAATGTTTTGGATATCGGTGATATCAATAACATAATCCGTATAACCACAATACCCCAATTCAATAATATTCAAGTAATACCATTTGGGCGGTATTTTCTACTTTGAAATAGTGAAATAAATGATAAGCTAGTTATTGAGTACTCTGAGTCATGCTCAGACTCTCGATAGTTCGAATTACTTTACTATGGGGGAGTGCAACACACGAATACATTGATATTCACTTGACAACTTTATGTATCATCTTCAATGCTGCAGATATAAGTCGACGTTCACATCCTGAAATTTTGTACAATATATGACGTGTATACATTATATAAATTAAATGTATCAGCTTCTAAAAAAGTTGAATTAGCCGTAATAAACAAAGAGTTGTATCATATGTTTTTTATGTATGGGGATTGTCTACTGTTTCGTATTTACATATATAAACACCAGTTTATGTTTTAAGTTGGAGATGAAATTACTTAGATCTACTACGCATGTTATCTTATTGTTATATCATATAGAACTTTTTTATAAAGTCAGAAAAATTAAGCGTACGTTATAAAATAGTACAGGACATAAAATGAAAGTGTGTTTTATTCGATTGTAAAGTCTCAAGCGCATCATTTTTCATTATCTTTTTCCCACTAAGGCTTTGCAATAAAACAGTTCAATTTCTGCTTACGCTATTAATTTGATATATTAAAAAAAGCAATTGCTTTTTTAGTGTCAGTACATTTATTAAACAGTTCAATGTTATTACGTTTGATATAGCTTAATAGACTTTAATGAAGCATTTGAACTACCGCGTAATGTGGCATACCAGGCTTTAAAATGTATCATAATAATGCATTCAGCGAAACAAACAATCAGTCCAGAGATCTATTTTTTTGTTAAAATAATTAGTCGGATGACAGGCACGGTATTCGATATATTATCGGTAAATCAAACACTGCCTGTGAGGTTAAGTGTTGAACAAAAGCAGATACTATTTGGCTTGCCATATCCATTGATATTCTTGTAACGAAATACATCTCAAATAAGTGTATGATTTATGATATCTTTTTGATTGGGCTTGTGGAAATAATGTTCTTTGTTTAACTTTAACTTAAATCACCACCCTTGTAAAAGAAGGCATATTTTAAGCTTCATATCTATATATTGTTTTGAACATTTTGTTTTGTGCCTATTTTAATTGTCTACTTCTATGAATAAGCTTAATCATTGGCACATTTTAACGTTTAAATGTCAAATTGTTAAACTTAGATTTATCTTTGAAACAAATATGCGCACCCATTTAATAATAATTATTTACGTGTCTTGTAATGTAAGTGGAATTCGTCCATATACTCCATTTATCAGGTAGACTACCAAGTACTTAAATGTATTTAAATATCAGCGAACATTTACTGCTGATATATTAACAATCATGCTGGAACATTATCGATCTAAGTACATTCGTATACACTCATGCGTAGTAGGACTATTCATTCTTTCAATTATACAATGATAATTTGAGATTCCTTGTGACAAAAGGGCCTGGGAGGTTTCTAACCGACCTGAAATAAATGAAGTAAACGAGCGTATAACAATGTCGTCTTCACTCAGGTTATTAAATTCAGGTTATCTGTAGTGCCTTGTATGTCAGTTTTATATTTTCAGTTAATATTATTTGTATCAAATTATCACCAGTTTAATAGAGCAGAAATGATACACAATGTTTCTATTATTTACATTTTTTATCCCAAACCGTGTTATTATAGAGAAACCTCAGAAAATGTACAATCTGATTAATAAATAGAAATACCATTATTTTGAGCCTTTCATACTGTTAAATAGAAGTGACTCGTGTTTGTTTATGTTTTGTCGTGTTCCAGACTTATAAACACGTCCCAACAATTTAGTATGTCGTGCATAAGACCAACTATATGGTTCCAATGACTTATTAGCCTAGCGCCTCGACTTAATTATGTCGTGAAAAAGATTTACTGTATTGTTCCAATACTTAGTTATCTTGCGTCCACACGACACACTTACTCATTTACACGACTGAATCTGTCGTGTCCACCATATTCTATATCGTTAAAATGACTTAATAGCCATGCCACAACGACATAGTTATGTCGTGCTAAAGACTTACTGTATCGTTCCACTACTTAGTTATATTGCGTCCACACGACACACTTACTCATTTACACGACTGAATCTGTCGTGTCCACCATATTCTATATCGTTCAAATGACTTAATAGCCATGCCACAACGACTTAGTTATGTCGTGCTAAAGACTTACTGTATCGTTCCACTACTTAGTTATTTTGCGTCCACACGACACACTTACTCGTTTTTACGACTTAAATACCATGCGGCCACGACTTAGTAATTTTGTCGACACTACATACTAACTCGAAAACACGACAGCATCTCTTTCGTGACAACGACTTACTCTCTCGTTCCTACGACAAATTCTAGAAGACCACCCTTTTAACTTAGTGATTTCTTTTTTGTCTCTTGTGTTATAACTGTAGAATCAGTGTTTTAATTACATGAATGTCGAATCAATTGCACGAAACCTCTTGTACAGATTGTGTAAATCAATAAATAGCGTTGGTTTCATTCCACGAATTAGCCTATTTATTAGCTAAGTCACCAATTGGAAATACAGATCGAAGGCTGTTAAAAGTTCGAAATTAAATCTAAAATTTGTCCCTGGTCCAGATTGAATTTCCGTGTGAAGCATTTGCTACTTAGTATGAACTTAAATGATGTTTTTGATTGTTTAACGTAGAACTGTACCTGTAAAAAATTGATCAATTAAATCATGCCTATACATAGATAAAAATATTGATCATATGTGTATATCCAAAATATTAGAATTACTAGTCCCGCTGGTGTTTCTTACGAACTATGAAAGACGGACAATGTTTATTATAGTTTAGAAATGGTATACGATGTTATATCAATTCAATATTCACCATGACAAAACGCTAAAAACAGCCAAAAGAAAGTCACACAGCGACACACGACTACAAAGATAAAGCAATACTGAGAACGCATGGAGGGGCACATAGCCTTCTACGGTTATGGAGAAAAAGCCCGACTAAGAACCTAAACAGAGACAAACAGCGTCACGTGACTACAGCGACAAAGCCCTTCTGATAACATAAAGATAGACACACAGCGGAACACAACTACAGTGACAAAGTCCTACCAAAAGCCCAACCAAGAGCTCAACGTGAGACATTCACCGTCACATGACTGCAGTGACAAAGCCCTACTAAGAGTTGAAGGAGAGACATACAGCGTCACATGACTGCAGTGACAAAGCCCTATCAAGAGCTCAACGTGAGACAAACAGTGTCACAGGACTGCAGTGACAAAGCCCAACCAAGAGCCCAACGCGAGACATACAGCGTCACACGACTGCAGTGACAAAGTCCTGCCAAAGAGCTCATCGTGAGACACACAGCGCAGCACGACTGCGGTGACAAAGCTCTGCCTATAATTCAACGTGAGACATAAAGCGTCACACGACTGCAGTGAAAAAGCTCTGCTTAGAACACAGCGAGAGACATACAGCGTCACACGACTGCAGAGACAAAGCCCTGCCTAGAATTCAACGTGAGACATACAGCGTCACAGGACTGCAGTAACGAGTTTCCAAATACTACGATTTAGAAATTCCAATATTTACCTATGAAAAGTGGGGAAATACATTCTGTACTAAAAATAGCAACATCCGGAACAGGCCGAATACGTCCGGTGTTTGTCGCGATCTGTTACGGCGAGTGGCGATGAGAGACATACGACATCACACGACTAAATATTTTTATGCGTAAAGTATATTCATGAGAAAAACATCACCAAATTTCCAAAAACTACGATGTAGAAATGTCAATTATTGACCTATGAATAGCGTCACAGTTGTAGGCAGTTTGTATTTCGCTCACTTCTGTTCCATTTTTGTTGAAGATGAAACTATTCAGTGTTGGAGCGAAAGACTACAAACACTTTTATCAACACTCTGAATATTAAACACTTCAATAGATTGTCATCTATTAGTACATTTGTTACTAACTAACGGATTACGTGGTATATATCAATATGTAAAGTACAGTCGAACCCCGTTGGCTCGAACTCCAAGGGACCAACAAAAATACCTTGAGCCTCAGAAAATTCGACCCTAACGGAATAGTTTTCCATCAGTTTTATCGGTCCTTTACATGTAGTACGATCTAACATGAAATTCGAGCCAAGCGAGTTCGAGCTAACCGGATTCAATTGTACAGTTGTAAATATTATCCTGGCCAACGTCAGGATCCATATTAAACATGGAAAATATAGTCATTAAATATTAACTGTTCAGATATACAGAGTTTAAATGTTTGTATAACTATTGTACATGAACAATACATGAATACTTTAGCTTGATGCCGAAGTAAACTTATTGTTATTGTTGCATTCGAGTTTAAAAAAATGGCAAATGTACGAAAAATATTCGGATATTTCAATTTTGCGTGCTCATGTTACACTATATCAACTTATTTTAAACATATTTATAGAGTTAAATCAAAAGATGATATCATTTATTGATTAAAGGGGGAATAATCATTTACCAAAGGTTTACGGAAAATATGCATAGGATAACAAAAATCGTTCCTCTTAGATGTAATACAATTTAAGCGACACAAATTTATTTACTTTGATAATATTATAATATCTAAGTTTCAATGCGCTGTTTACATTAAACAGTTTAAATTACTGAGGTCATTTCTGCGTTCATATGTTTCACGACACCATTTTATCTTTAACAGATTTGTATGATTTCATTTTAACGCAGCAAAATTAAATGATTAAAGGGAGAATAATGATTAACAAAAGGTTTACATTGCAAACATATTTGTAGGGTTTCATCCTAACATAATATAATTTGATGATTAAAGGGAGAATAATCATTTACCGAAGGTTTACAGAAAATTTGCATAAGATAACAAAAGTCGTTCCTCTTAGATGTTATGAAATTTAAGCGGAACAACTCAATTCACTTTGATACTTTATAATCAGAAATGTTTAATGCGCTGTTTACATAAAACAGTTTAAATGACTGAGGTCAATTCTGCGTTCATACGTTTCAGGACACCAGTTTATCTTGAACAGATTTGTAGGGTTTCATTGGAACGCAGCAAAATTAACTGATTAAAGGGAGAATAATGATTAACAAAAGGTTTACATTACAAACATAACTTAATATCATTTATTGATTAAAGGGAGAATAATCATTTACCGAATGTTTACGGAAATAATGCATAAGGTAACAAACGTCGTTCCTCTTTGATGTAATGAAATTTAAGCGGAACAACTTAATGTACTGTGATACCTGATAGTTATATATATTTAATGCGCTGTTTGCATAAAACAGTTTAAATTACTGAGGTCAATTCTGCGTTCATACGTTTCAGGACACCAGTTTATCTTGAACAGATTTGTAGGGCTTCATTGTTACGCAGCAAAATAAACTGATTAAAGGAGAATAATGATTAACAAAAGGTTTACATTACAAACATAACATGATATCCTTTATTGATTAAAGGGAGAATAATCATTTACTAAAGGTTTACAGAAAATATGCATAAGATAACAAACGTCGTTCCTCTTAGACGTTATGAAATTTAAGCGGAACAACTTAATTTACTTTGATACTTATATGATTATAGGGTTTTTTAATGCGGTGTTTACATAAAACAATTCAATTTACTGAGGTCACTCTGCGTTCACAAGTTTCACGACACAAGATTTTTTACACATTTGTAGGGTTTCATTGTAACAAAATTAAATGATTAAAGGGAGAATAGTGATTAACAAAATGTTTACATTACAAAAAACTATGTACCAGATAACAAAAATCGTTTTGTTTAATGGTATTAAGCGAAACGACTTAAAGTGCTGTGATTCGTTCTTTACCTGTGGTTATGTTTGTTTACATTATACAATTGCAGATGTTTGAAAAGAGAAACAATGAAGTATTTTCTACAGTGTGTGTTAAGGTCTATGTACAGCCCACAACTCGTTTTGGGGTAGCAATCGTCACTTTTTCTGTACTGTGTGATCTTTTCAAAATTACTCAGGTATATGGATATGAATCAGGATCTTCTACATGCATTCCCTCTTAGTATAGCTGAAGAAAGATTGTGTCGGGTTTTGTAGTATTCCACTACTTCTTCTATAAAATAGCCAGAACCTTCGTCTTTATTAAAAGACATAATCTAGGCACGGTGTAGGCAATATTCCAAATAGTATTAGCCAGAACCGGACCTGGTTCTATAATTAGGGCCCATGCGCAGAATTCCGAATTTTGGTAACGTCTTAAATCTAGTAGGTCAACCTTGTTCACCATATATATTGCCACTGGCCCGAACGGAACTGGTCGAGCATCTCTAGGTAGCGCGCATGGCCATTTTCACAGACAGTTTACTCCTTGAGGTTTGAGTAAAAACAAAATATTGGTGATACTTGTGTTTCCTTCTATTTATCCACTTAGTCGATGTTAAAGTAAACCCACAAATAATTCAGCATGTAACTTGTTGGAAAAATCCATTTAATTTGTTTAAAAGCAATGCTACAAATCCAATTTCACAAATGTTTACCAAATGTTCAAGGCTTAAACTGATAGATTGCAAACTGCTAATTAATTTCTGGGCGCCTGGCGGAAAAGAAGTATACTTTTCCATGTTTTTGCATTTTTTTATATTTCTTTCTTTGATAGTTTCTTCAATTACATAACGCGATTCCTCTCGAATAGTGAGCACGATAATATTGACTAACGTTTCTTTACAGTTAATATTGCATACTTTGTGTGCAACTACAATACATTGTACTGTCAAATGAGAATGTTGACGTACAAATCTACAATAAAGGTGATCGTAAATGATCTTTTTCAGTCAATGCCATAGGTTGAATGTTTTTAGGGCGTTCTGCATGTAATCTTGTTTTTCTTGGCAAACGTTTAACGTTTCGTACTGTATTTAAAGCACGCGAATTCGGCGAAGTTAATGAAAGTTACAGGCAATGTTTTTTCGACATCTCCAAATTTCAGAATACTGTTCCAAAGTTTAGGTAATTCATCTTACTTTGACTTTTTAATACGTTTTGACGCATATATCAATGTGAACGATAGGGGTAGACGCATTTATTGCGGAAGGATGACCTGGTTTTGTGTAAAAACGTAATTTCATTTTAAATACAGCATATTCAGGTAATACATGTACCCTTTCTATTTGGTGATCTTTTTATAGACATATCCGGCTTCAGTTGATCAAATTTGTCCATTTCGGAGATTAAGACTGTTGAGGGAATACCTGTTATATTCAGTTCGTGTTCCTTAAAGGGGTAAGTATTACCAAACATCTGTAGATTCTTCATAGGATACATTTGCTAAATATTATTTCTAATATTGAAAACGGATGAATTTCGTTTTTTTTAGTTAAAATTAGGTAGTCGGATGTTATTGGTGGCTTGCGGTGGTATATATTAAAATGTATCTCATGTTTTAAAAAACATTTAGCATAAACTCTTCAAAACCTTGTCATTATTCGCTGTAACGTTTCATTAAAATCATTTCCATTGTAGGTATCTTAATTCAACAACGATTATGTTATGCTTCTAAATTGAGGTGGTGATGAGGTATTATCTCCGTCTGAAGTGCTTTATTTTTTGCACACGCAAGTATCACTTATTGGGTTGTGGAGATACTCTTGAGTACAAATAATATCGGGCAAGTATTCAGTAAATGTGATTATGTCTGCTGTATCATTCACAACTCTATCATAATATATACATTTCTTCCAAATGATAATTGTGGTGTTGTTGTTGATGATTGATCATTGTTAAAACGGTTTTTGGCATCATATTGGTTAAGTTTGTGTGAGACAACCACACAGCTTAACAAATCTACTTACGTAGTTGGGCAGTGATTACATCGGGTATTCGCTCCATGAACTTATTTGAAGTGTCGAACTGAAAATAATTCCTTCTGAATTGATGTTAATGGCACATATAACATTATCTCGATAAGTATGTGATAACTAAGAGTCGATGCCGTGTTTGGTAGTTTTTAAAATATTGATCACAAACATTGAACTTATGTTCTGTCTTTCACTCGTTCGGCTCATTAAACTATGTTTTCTTGAGCGCTAAAATATCCATATGTCATAATTTAGACTGTACTCTGTACGATCATCCACATGTTTAAATACAGCATTATCCGCATTACTGAAGTTCATGGAGTCTGAAAAGTTCTCCGTGTTGATGGAAAAAACGTCAATGCACAATTAAAGTAACCAGAGTTGTGCCAATATATGACCCAAATATCGTCTATCATTGACAAAATTCTCTATCGCTTTAGGTAATGACCTTGCGGTTGTGATGAAGTGTTAAAACTCAATTTTAAAGCTCACCTTGACAGACCTGTGTGGCGTAGATTCTACCTTGAGTTTCCCACGCCAGTTCTTGCTTTTTAATTTTGGCAGAAAGCTCATTTAATGTACATGCAAACTTTTCTTCTGACACTGCGGTGTCAAATTTGTAACAGAATTAAGCTTTGTCGAGAATATTTTTCAAATATGTTCCAGTTGTATTGATGTTTTTCATTGTAGTCACTGATGTTCGGTGATATCTCAACATTTTCTGCATTTTTTTCTGTGGATCTATTTTGCAGATCTGTTCTAATAATTTGATAAATCGTTCGCAGCAGCATTCTGAGTAATTTTATCAGACATTCAATTTCCTGAGTCACATGTTTTAGAATAACAATAACATGTTAATGCATTGTAAGTATTGTTGTCCTTATTTCGAAAGTCACCCTCTTTGCGATTCGTGTCCGAATGATACTTTATTAGCGTCGTAATTTCCTTTTTTCATCTTTATTAAGCGTTAATCTTGAATGATTCGGATAACAAAACCTGCCCCACTGCTTATAGTGGATGATATGTGATACTTTGCACTAATGTCAATTGCTATTTTCTAGTCGTTGTATGTAATATGAAGTTGAGACGGGTTTTTAATAAAAGCGTTTACACCGATGAGTACTTACATCAATGAGAATGGATTTGTTTCTTTTGCTGCGTTTCATAGGCGTCCACAAAAATATTTGTGTCTGTAGAATCTTATGACGCGAAAATCTTTAAAGTTGATGTTCATCAATCCTGTTTTTTAATACAATGAAGAAGTGTGCTTAAATTGAGAGACTTCTGAAGTAATAAAACAGAATATAACATAAATAGTGTAAGGTAAAACAAACATAATTATCCAGATAAAGACTCTGTTTTGTGAACAAATTGAGCCCATTTGTATCGTTTTATGCAATAATCATGCGATATTTTATTTGTTGTTGACGATTCTTAATGTCAATTGGTGGTTTGTTATTCATCTTAAAACAATATGGATTTCCAAAAGAAATCTGCCACGCACCATTTTGATGAACAATTTGCACTGGGCATTGTTATGTTAAAATTTTACTTCAATACTTCCAGCCACAATGTAAATTTAATTACCAGTCATGACTTGATATGATACCACAGAATGGAATCGTTAAAACCTCAAAATTAAACTTTTTATTACAAGTGTTCAGAAACAACTTATATTTTAAAAAAAATATATAAAATATTGACAAAAACAGCTGTTTACAGTTAAATATGCAATACAAATGAAGAAAATACAACATTTTTGTAAACAAATACACAATTAATTATGATGACAAAATAATCGTTTATACTTATTAAAAATAAGTCAACATGTGCATACAGTTCAGTCCACATAAGACGCGTTGCTTGCTTTATATAATAATTTTTTCCAAATAATTTGCGCTCTCAATATATCTTAATGTTTTAATTATTGTAATAACATAAGACATGTTACACATTCAGAAAATGATGCTTACAACTCAAAGAGGATACTTGTCTGGATCTGGAGCCATGATTTATGAAAAATAGAATAAATTCAGTGGGATAATTTCGTTCTCAAAGTATATAGAACAGTTTAAACACGTTTGCTATTAAATTTATATTGAGATGAAATTAAGTTAAACTGGTGTCGATCAATCTTGTGAATACATTTACAACAATTGTACAAAACGTGTTTTTTATGGGCGCATGAACACATACAATTAGAGAGCATACATATGCAACTGCAACTGTCGCCGGGGACACAATACCACGATGTTGTATTGATTGCTTAAGACGCATTTTTAATTACAGAACAGAACACAAGTTTATTTCACACATATATACATCAATGAAGAAGACTATGTATTAAACGTATTACTTTATATTTGTGAACAGCTTGGAATATTATATTTTTTGCGAGAACATTAGCTCCGCAGTGCTGTCCTTTTAAATTACAACTGAAGTGTTTGAGGCATAGAGGTGACATGTGTGTAAACGACTCAATAGCTCGTTCGTACGATTGCTAACATAACTTTTCAAAATCGGTTACCCAAAGTGTCGAATATTTAATCCTATCTGTAGACACTTGTTCGCTTTATCGAATGGATTAATCGTTATGACGAAATTATTCTTTCCTTAAAACAATACATTTCTTTTTAATGTTGAGTACATTATGCCAATGTGATCTTACTATATGCCAAAGACACTTTGTCCAATATGTTGTCAATTGCTTTCTATTGTATGGAATTATGAAAAATAGCATGTCGTTGCTATTTAACAGTCACCAAAGCAATTATTGTAGTTTGTCGAGATCATTTGGCAAGGTTGTTCAGGTCGTGTGAGGTTGCTCCATCGGGCAATGTAACCTTGCGCTTTTATAAATGTATGAAATAGAATGACGTTATTGGTCAATTGAATGTTTGATTCAAACTGGTCAATTGTCTTAAGATGATTGTTTATTCAGTAAAATAACAAATAAATACATTATTTATATTTTCTGATTAGGTTCATCAAATGCAATCCTAGTAAATTCCAATTTCCCATCCGTAAACCACATAAAATGTAGGAACATTTCTCAATAACATACATTGTTATGCCTTTTATGGTAGGTAGATGTTTATAATGCAATGAACATAACCAAAGCTGGAAATCCTCAGAAGAAAAAAAGGTCCATAATTTACATAACATGCAATATGATTATCTGATTTGATAAATTAAGGACTTAGAATGATTGGCAATTATTGTATAACGTTTAAATGCAATACGTCAAGTAATTGCTAATACATTGATTGACGGATGTGTACATGCAAAACGTTAACAATAATTTCGGAGTTGAAACATGAGGAGTTATAATTTTCATGATATATACATAATAGTGTTATCTAATTATATCACTTCAAACGGTGGGTTAGTTGGAAACCAGTGTTAACCACTTTCGTTTAACTTAATTTGTTAAAACATTTCAGTCAAAAAAATGAACGTACAAGGCATTATAGGTTAAACAAAACTAATGATAAAACACACTCCTTTATTAATGAATTGGAAAAATCCTTAAAATAAAATATATCCTATTCAAATGGTCAACATTTGTACAACTTTATAATAAGATTTCCATTGCAGCTCATAGTCACAGCCCGAACAAGCCAAAGTTACACGTTTTAACAGATGATGCGTAAATCTGTATATATTACGCATTCACATAATAAGTTTCATAACATTTCTGTCAAAGGTATTAAGTAATGGTTTATATGGTCAGTTGTTCATGTCAGAAAAAAACAATTTGGTAACATAGGTGTTAAACTGCAGACAAATTAGTATTTATTATAGTTTATAAAACACACAAAACCATATCAAATACAATCAGACTAAAAATTGCTAACTCATATCCCTGCTACTTCTTTATCCTATACTTATAAAACTTAAGAAATTGTCCTTGATTGTAGAAATAAAATATTGGCTCGTTTGCAAATACCGTTTAATCTCTTCATACTCTGTCTTTGGTTCCACATTACACTTCCATAGTACACAATGCCAACGCTGAGGGCTGTTTTTCTGCCTCTCCAGCAATCCCCTCAAGGAACGCCCAGTCATTGTCACTTCTAGTAGTTGAACATTGCAGATGGAGGCTGGTAGATGAAGAACGTGATCACCGAGGTCTATACCGGACTCGCTCAAGCCTTTAATGTTCTTAATGCCATGTTTTCCAAATAGACTCGAATCTGGTAAAAACTGCATGTCTAGTTTTCCTAGATACAATATTTTTAAATTTGTCAACAGAGGAAGAGTCTGACAGAATAGACCAACGTTGGTAATGGTTTCTAAAGTCATGTCTTTCAAATTTACTGATCGGTATTTTAATGACTGCAAAATACTGCATTCAACAGTTTTCGAAACACAAACTAAATGCAATGACTTTAAATTATTTGTATTGACCTCAATATCGGTTGTATTAGATCCAGATATTTTTAAGTCTTTGAGATTGTTGCACGCTGAAAGGTTATACTGTCCAGCCACGTCAGATAACGAAACATAAGTAAGAGTGTCCGTGGAGCTACTGAATACCTCCTGGAGTTTCCCCTGGCTTATATCGGACGAGACACTGATACTACGTATCTTGGACTTGTTCATTGATAGCAAGTCATTTACTAGTTCGGTTTCTGTAGAACATAAATCAAAGCTGGTGAGTGAAAACTGGATATTTAATAATTTACTAGCTTTAGCCTCCTTATAACCCGACACAATGGTTTTCTGGATGGAAGAAGCCATGTGAAACTTTTTGCTATTGGATATGTTATTCGACATCTCATTTGCTAACTTAATGTTCAGACCGCATATGAAAATGAAAACCTGTGAAATATCCGTCATATCATCGTTCATCTCATAATTAGGTGGACATACTCTTTCAATCTCTTTTGGGTGGTAGGACATGTATATTGCAGCGAAAAATTCCTGAACCGTTTTGTGGATAAAGGAGTAGCTCGATGACTTTCTAATCAAAGACGCTGATTTTGATTCTTGCAAGATTCCCGACTTCAGCACAAACAAGAGATTATCGTGCTTCAAATTGTCAACCTTTTTAAACACCAAGGACGAAGTGAGGTCGTTCGAAAATAATGTCGTAAAAGCAAGTTCTGCAATCTCCATTACAATGCTGTAGTACTTTTGTACATATTCTGTGTCCTGGAAACATCGTAAGAATTGAACATTTTTCTGAGAAACAATAGGCACAGGGAGAGCTTTTCGCTTAAACAGCATTTCAATAGTGTATGCGTATATATCACAAAGAGAAAAGGACTCATGTATTCCCTCAAACCACAAACATACCAGCAACATTGATATAA
This sequence comes from Mya arenaria, assembly GCF_026914265.1. Lineage (NCBI taxonomy): Eukaryota > Metazoa > Mollusca > Bivalvia > Myida > Myidae > Mya > Mya arenaria. The sequence goes on from NC_069137.1 coordinate 22,372,750, forward strand.
TAGGTACCGATAAAAGACGTGTGAGTGTCATTCTATCAACAAACTGGACGAAATCTAGCAATGTTTTCTTTACTGTAACTGTTTCATTAAGTCTGTTCAATATTTTCTGAAGCAGTAATCCCATATCTGCAAGTCCCTCTATCTCCAAGTACGTGTCAATTTTCGTGTCTTTAACCCGTTGTTGTGACATCCTCCAGGGTCGAGATGTAATAAACACAGTTACATCTAGGGTTGTCTCCAAGTAAGGGATCACTTTTTCTTCTTTTGGACAACTGCATTTTGTATCATTTGGATGAGTCCACTCATCCAGGCCATCGGCTATGATCACGCACTTGTTTTTGGACAGGACACTTTGCATAGTCAGGTATGCAGCGTCCCTCTGATCTTGTGGATAAATTCTGTTGATAAGCTGATCTCGTATCATGTCTGTGAGGTCACAGAGGTCACAGCTATCTCTCAGAGTGAGGTGAAATACAAAATCAATGTCTTTACAGAAAGTTTCATCTTTGAATTGGTCTTCCTGCTTTGTATCAAGATTGAAAATATGATCAAGATTTCTGCCAATTAGAAATAACTTTAACACAAAAAACGTAAACCAGTTTTGAGGTAAAGGATCATTTTCAGGTTCGTTATTCGTATTCGTTGATGAGAACTGATTGGACCATTTCAATGCACACATTGCGGCACAGGTGGACTTTCCCATCCCGGCCTCGCCAATCATGAACACGTTTTTCCTAAATTCACCTTTTTTACAGAACAATTGCCTGTAAGCCGTGACGGGTGTTCCTTTTTCTTTCTCAAACGCACCTACTTTTCGCGGGTTTTTCTCCACGATCTTTGGAGGGACATACAACTTGTCCAGTCTCTCGTTCTTGTCCGACAGCAGGGGAGATATGGGCGCGCTGTTGAGTTCTTTCTGGTAGTACTTGGCAAGCCGTTGTCGTAGATCTGACAGGAGTAAACATGTGTCAAGTTTTTACTTTAGATTGTATATATTCACCATCATATTACAATTCTCCGACTACAATGAAACCAAACACTATGTGATCTTTGGTTTTCCATTATCAAGAGCTCTACCGCAGCGAATAATAACGCTTGTCTGGTTTTCATAACCTATTAAAAGGCAAACAGGTAGTTCAACATTTATTTTACCCAGTCTTCTAATACATGAGCGTATATTCTTTGTTTGCAATACATCAATTATAATTTTGATATGCTAAAAATTGGCACATAAGATAGTAAAAAGTATGGAATAATATGACCAGCTGCTTTATTTTATTCTATCCTGGGCATAATGATCAGATTTGTTCAGGAACAAAGTATTTATTTACAATACTATAACCTTCATTATAGCGATTAGTGTCCGATTGAGTAAATGTAAGGCCAAAAAGGACAAATAATGTGCTATTAAAATTAACGACGTTTATGACGTCAGGGTGTGGGTCGGCTTTATCCGTGCAAATGATTGTTGACCCCTTAACGTCATTAAGACATTATTACACTGTGCGATTCATTCAAATGTTACTGGCTGTGGTGTTCTATATAATTACCTATTCCTGTTCATTTTTTTAACACTCTGGTTAAATTACTGCTAAGAGTTATGGAAACCAATCAAAGGTTTTACTTACTGAAATTAAAATATTGATGTTAAATTAACTTTCTAAGAATATATTTGTATTGTATATTCTTTGTCTGTCTTTAACTTTTCACCATAGAACCATTGTTGCCTTTTACTTTCCATCAAAATTATCTCGACATACTGCATAACGTAAGCTCATTTTTTTTCGAATGCTGTTTGAACAATACTTGTACACATTTTAAGAACAACTAAAATGTTTACTGATTATGTTTTCGGATTTGTTTGATTGTAGCTAAGGCGGAGACTATGAATTGATACGAACTTACCCTCCAGGTTTTGTTCCCTTTCGTAGTTACCTCTGTCATCGAAACTGTGTTTGACCGCACGTTTGACCTCTATAATGCAATAATGATATAATAGGGCAATGCATAAGAGGCCAGGTAATACGTTGATTCGTACGCACATTTGTTTTATTTCATTTTGCTATAGTCCATTTATTGCGATTTACAAAACAAACACTTATAGCTATTTGATCAACTACACGCCGGATCTTTGACCTTGGATAAAGAGCGACGATAAGAGTTGAATTCCAAAGACCTCAAAATAGTCTACTTGACGTAACAAGCTAAATTCTACCTAAATTTATATGAAACAAACAGTTTACTTTCAATGCCTTGCGATCAATGGCAGCCTGTTTGAGACGAGTTATAATCATTCTTGAAATATTGACGTAAGTGATAAGTGAGGTAGTATAACGGAAATTAAATTACCATCGACTATAAATCCTTTTAGTTCCTTTCGTAGTCTATCATACATCGGGCCCTCGATCTCTTTGAGACATTTGTCGACGTCAAAGTTTGTCTGCAGCCATTTTTGTAAGGATTCATGCATAATGGCCGGTGTCTTTTCAATTTTCGCTTTGATCTGAAATATTGCAATTAAAAGATAATGCAAACAAGTATTAAAAGAATTCCACGTTATCTTATTTAAAATATCTAAAATAACAACTCCCGTTTATCTTCTACATCCATCCATATATTATGATTAAGAATTGTTTACATTTAAAGAATTGTAGACCAAATTATTACGAGGTAAAGCCAGTATATGAAAGTAATGCAAACTATATTTGAATAAATGATAAATTCAACTTCTTACATTTCTTATGAGATTAGCGTTTTGCTGAGCAAATGTATCATGTAGGAGTTCTTGTTGATCCTCCAGTACGGTAATCATCTTGTCCAGACAGTCGTCCGCTGTCTGTCCGTCAAGCTCATAATGGGCGTCATGCAAAGTCTTGTTCCTTATGTCTCGTACCTGTGAGGTATTAAAAATATATAGAAGTTACTATATTGTTCATGTTTAACAAACTAGAATGTTGTGAACGTGTTTTTGCACAAGAAAAAATTATACATGGATATTATAAATGATAGTACGGAATACATGTTGTTATATATATATATACAAGTATAAAGTGTGTTATATAATAAAGTATGCTTACCTCCTCAAATCGCTGAACATTTGTTATGTGTTGTTTGATAAACGAACTGTTTATACAGATGCTTAACAGTCCTGAAGCATCCATCTGACTCGCCCCCATCTTGTCAAAGTAGCCAGCTGAACTGAGAAAACACTTGATCACCTCCCAGTAACCGACGCGTGGATCATGCCATTTAGTAGAATCTGTATTCATCCAGAATGGATTGTTTTTAGCATGATTGTTTTGGATCTCTTTGTACATTGCATCACAGAAATGGGCTGGCCTGAATTTCGATTTTCCGGTCACCTTAGTCGTGCCATTTTGGCATCTGCTGTTGATTTGACATTGATCACATGTCTGTTTATTACACTTCGCATTAACAGTGTTCATAAACGTTTGGTACTGTTGTTTGCCTTTTGTATCAACGTATCCCTTAAGTCCTTCGTTCACGTACATAAGTCCCCAGACCACTCTCAGCCAGTTTTCTTGTCTCGTCTCGATACTTTCAGCCATGCTTCAT